>NC_081405.1:23250771-23553271 GCF_030272615.1 Cryptomeria japonica | reverse complement strand
AAAGACTACAAGAAATAAATTGGCCCATAAATTCTTTTGCTTTTGGAAAAAGTTGTATTCTAAAAAACTAAATGCTCTTTAATGGTGTTTGAGCTTTTATAGGGTTATTACTAGCAATTGAGATTTATTTTTTCTTTTCTTTGGTATTTTAAAATTGTACCTTAGAAATGGCTAGGAAGATTAAATTAAAAAAAAACATTGTCTTGTTAATTACAAACCTTTTTTTTGTAGGTTGTGTCAACTAAAAGATATTGAAGAATTCTGATAGAAAAAGCTAAAAAGAATAAGGTAAAAGAATTTAATCTTGATAGCAAATTCATTCTGTAATTGAGAAAGTTTACTAAATTCAATAAGAGCTTGAAAATGTAGGAAAACCATATTTTTGGGGGGTTTTATTTTTTATTTAAGTATTTCTTTTTTATTATGTGGTAAAATTTACTTGCAAAGTAAATCATTTCCATTTGGATGATACAATTGTTGGTAGATTTATGTTTCTTTAACAATTGAACATATCCAATTCTACATGCAATTCAAGTAATCTTTATGCTACTGTGATCTATGGTTATTGTAAATTGAATAGTTTTATGACAAAGTAAGTGATAGGATGTTGGAGGCAGAGCAAAAGTGTAATGAGATACAAAGTTGTATATTTTTTTAGTGTGCATCTCTAATATGCAATTCACTTTAATATACTTTTATACTACATGATGCATATCTTAACATTTATTTTTTGTATTTATATTAATCTTCTATAATTGTACATATTAATTTTTTTTCATATCGATAATGAAACGTACTATTTTTTTTACTAATGACAAGCTCCACCCCTCAAAATTATCAAACTAGGTCCTTTGAAATTGAAAATCAAAATCTATAATGTCGTAAAAGAAGTCAATACTACTATGCTTGCCATGAAGAAGAAATAAGTACTTGTCATCATATGCAATGCAAAGAAAAAGAGATAACACAAAATATGAATCTACAAATGATTAGTGAAGCAACAACTATTCATTCAAACCATCCCAAACCACAATCCAATAATGACTTCATAATAGCTTTTAGAAAATTTCACAATAGAATAGATGCATTATCAAACTTGCAAACATGCATAATATGTAGTGAGCGCTACCTTGGAATGTATACCAATTCAACGAACAATGTTCCAATTTGTACTAGATTCTTTTGTGAGAAAGGAAGTCATCGATTCTCAACATCTAATAATATGGACCTAGGGAGACAACTAGATGGGTTAAAAATTCTAACCCAAGTTGAAGAGATGCTCATAACATTAGTAAATATGATAGAGCAAGTAACCCACACTCATTTAGGATAATATAAATATAGTGGTCACACAATTATTTTCCCACAAGATATAAAAACAATTTACAAAAATATTTTCCACATAAAATTACAAACTTGGATGTCTTAATTGTTTGAAGATTACATACACTAGGAAAGCATTATGATTCTTATGTGAGTAGAAGTCATGTATGGGCAAAATTATAATACAAGATTACATATGACCCATACCACAAAGATATCCAAATAGATGACGACTCTCTAGAGTGCACCTCCTGACACAAGTATAGATATTTCAAACATGCTTCATACTATTAATGTTTAAAGAGAACATATGGTGCCACCAAATATTGAATCTATGATTGTTGAGGATCATTTTGAAAATGAAACGACTTACTCATCATTATTTTTGTCTAAGTTATCAAATAGACGCCATGAGCTAAAAATCATCAAAGAAACTTTACAAATTATAGATGAACATGATACCCACATTCATTGGCCACAACTTGACTCTTCTCCAATAAATGAATACAATACTAAGGGTCTTTTAGATATGGCTTTTACCACACTCTTCTCTAATGGCATTGCGTTGCAATTGCAGTCTTGATATAGACAGGTTGAGATGCATGAATATGTGTTTTACTTAATGAGGTTCCATAATAATATATTTGATAGTCATCCAAGATTTCAATATTTTGTATTGAACCTCATGATGCGACATGAAGCCAAGGCCTTTTGTCTATTTTTGTCAAGACAAATGCAAAGGATTGCATACCAACCACAATTGATAGTCTTCTCCTCCATATACAACAATTGCCTAACACTCAACTGGCAAAATAATTGATGCATTTTGGATCTTCCTTGAGAGGGCCCCACTCATATTGGAATGTGTTGTGGTGATCTTACAAATAAGATCAACCAAATAGGACCCCCTACTCTCTTCTTCAAGTTAAGTGCTATAGATACTAAATGGCCAGATTTACAACGACTCTTTTTTAATGGCATGTCATCTAGACCACAAACTAACAATGATCACACACAAACATCATTAATATCCCACACATGGAATCCCTATACTTGCATCAGTGATTCACATTCTTTCGTGAAGAAGTAATGGAGAAGCTCCTTTATGAAATTGATTATTGGTATAGATATGAATGGCAACATCAAGGATTTGCACATGTACATAGATTCATTTGGATTCACAATGCAACAAACATGGACAAGCTTGATTAGGAAAACCATGTTGATGTAGAAAGAGTAAAGTGATTCTTTGACAAATTTGTAAGTGAATGGAACCCTCGTTCTCCATCTAATAGAAACAACACATGAAATCAATCTTTGCATGAAGATTCATTCTTACTACAAATACAAATGAGATCTTCTCTAGAAATACACTTGTTGATTATGAAGATTTAATCAATCGTGTCTAAAGGCACACAAAATGTATTGAAGCAACATGCCTACTCAAGTGGGGTAAAGTTTTAGAGTGTCTTTACAAAGCTCCTTGGACAAAGTGTGTTGGCTCTTCCTTGTCTTGTGATGAATTTGGAAAGAAAAATGCCCTTACACCAAATGATGATAGCTTAAATATACATAACCCAGAAATAATTTCAATATGGAGAGCTAATATGGATTGTCAACCAGTTGTATAAAAAATGCTTGTTCTTAAATATATTGTCAAATATGCATCTAAGGAAAAAATAAAATTAAAGAGTTGCATTGATATGCTAACAAGAATACGTAAACATCAAGCATTGGAAGATCAAGCACTAGCAACATATCACAAATTTATGGTTGAGATCAATGCCGATCATGATATAGGTGCACAAGACACATGTCGTATGCTACAAAAATTTCTGCTTGTTATTTACAATTGCTCATTTATGACACCTAATGTTGGGCAAAAAGTATTCCATTGTATCATGCAAATGAAAATACATTACAATTGAGCTATCTACATTCCTACATGCAACACCCTATTGAGATGGAAACAATAACATTTATTGAATCTTTCATATCATTCTCATTTTCTTCCACTCGTAAAGGGTGCAAGTGGAAACATAGGAAATATCAAGCAATTGTTAATTTATTTCCTTGATTCTATGCTATTCTTGATGAGGCTTCTAAATATTTTGAAACGTTTTTTCTGGAGTGAGCTACTTTTGTAGAAACATTTTTGTAACACTTCTAGAGATATAGATCTCACTAAAGATGATACTATTGCAAATTGGAAGCAAATCAACGTAAATAAATATGATGAGTGGCATGTTGATCTCCTAGTTGAAATAGAGGTTAATCACAAAGAAGATGAGGACATTGACAATGAGTTAGATATAAGAAATACAATACAAATAAATGAATGGGAATTGCTATCACAAATGGGGCTTGCTAGTGGTGAAAATTTGAATGCCCTTCAAATGCTTGGTAGATGTGATTGATAATATGAACAAGTTGGATGAATGTTCAATACCTCCATATTTACACGATAATGCAGAACATTCCATAAGCACAAAAAAGATGTCCCAACAAGATGAACAATCAACATTAGAATTTGATGATCCACCATACCCACTATCTCCCAAACAATCTAACTAGCACTTACCATTATTAAAGAATATTATAATGATAATTCCTTCAAGCAACCCTTGCACATGATCATACAAGGAATGGAAGGTACAATAAAATCCTACCTAATCTATTGCATCAGACATGCACTTTCGAGTTTAGCATTAAAAAAAAAAAAACCACTCCTTGTTGTTGCTCCTATAGGAATTGCTACATTCAACATACATGCATCAACTAAACATGTTGCCTTTAAAATTCCAATAAGAGGAATGCAACCATTAAAGGGACAACAAATTGGAATTTTTCAAGAAGACATGAGACACATAAAATACCTCCTTGTTGACCAAATGAGCTTCACATGACCCAAGTTACTATTGAGAATAGATAGTAGATTGCGAGAAACTTTCCCCCACCAACAACACCTATGATTTGGTGGGACATCTATCATTCTTGTTGGTGACTTGGCACAACTACCACTTGTTATGGGCAAACCCATCTATGCATTAGACTCAAATGTCAAATTCCTATGGGAATAATTCACTGCAATTGTTACATTACGGATGATGTTTCATCAACAAGGTGACACTCAAAGTCAAATTGACTTCCGTTAAATATTAGAAAATATGTGAAATGGAGAACCAATTGAATGGGACTGGGAATTACTAATGAACCACACAAACAAATCACTATATATTGATGAACAAAAGGAATTTGACCAGTCAATGCATCTATACTCTACAAATGATTTAGTGAGGGTACACAATAGAAAAATGCTTAAACTATTAAATCTTCCTATTGCATTAAGTATTGCAATAAAAACACACATAAAAACAAAATATGATAATGACAATGACCAACTTCCCTAAGAAATCTTGCTATGTAGAGGCCAACGAATATTGTTAACAACAAGCCTATGGATTCAAACAGGTCTTGTCAATGGTTCTCTTGGAGAGGTATTAGATATTGTGTACACAATTGGTTGTAAACCACCACATTTACCTTTGTATGTAGTTGTTTGATTTGATAGTTACAATGGACCACCTTGGAACCAAGATGACACAAAAAGTATACCTACAACACCCATATCTCTAGGTAATCATAGACAAGTAACACTATCCATGGCATGGGAAATCACCATATGTACATAAATTGCAAGAACTAATGCTCGCCAAAGCAACAATTGATATAAGTAAAATAGAAAGACAAGGCTTAACTTTTACAACTACATCTAGAGTTAAATCAATAAAGGGTCTTTGAATAGAACCACTATTCTCCTTTGATCGATATTCAAGAATGAAAATTAATCCATACACAATTATCAGGATAAAGGAAGAGTTCCAACTATAGCATCTTTCATTGTAAAGTGTAGAGGTATGCAATTTTAAATTAAACTTCTGTACAAAAACTTTCAATTTATTCCTTTCGTTGTTGTCTTCATAGAAGATTCTTTACAAAAAAAAAACTACTATACGAACATTTCCATGTTGTACAGGTTTCTAGTTGATATTTATTTACATTTCTACATTTTGTACCTTGCATACATAAGACCATCTATGTATTCATGATACAAATTCACTAACTTCTTATCTCAATGTGTACAAATGCAATAAAAAAATAATCCAAAAGATTTTGCTAGACTCCATTTATACAAGCACGATAATTCATCAACTTTAGAATCCTTGAAAATGAAATTCTCAAAAAAAATTCTTTCATTTCAATATGACCAAATATGTAATATATATAGTTTTGCAAATGTTGCAAGCAAGATTGTATGTAAATATATAGAAAATAAAAAATACACTTCTTTTTCATATGTAACACATATTTTTGGAATTCTTTTCATCCTGATGATGAATCATAGAGTGTGATTCGAAACGTCGATGGGAAAAAAAATACACACAATCGAATCCAGAAATTTTCATAAGAAAATAACACATTTTTTCAAATGTTCCAAACAAGATTACATGTAAAAATATAGACAATACAAATACACTTCTTTAACAAATTTATTATTTACTTTTAACTCTCTATCGACATAATCATTACACCCCTTTCTGATGCAAATGCTAGTTAATAATAAATATTATCACTAATGGTTTTTTTTTTTTTTCAATTGATTGAATATATGCATCTCTTTTTCCTTCACCTATAGGCCATTTACTAAATTTCATTCCAACTAAATCCAAGGAAATTAGGTTGATTATAGGTTGATTAGGTTGACGTAGAAATGAGTTGCAACAGCGAAAGAGCTTACCTACATTTCTGTCCAACTAAAATCGACAAAATATGATTTTATGCTGCCGGCACAGCCGCCCGCCCGTTTCCGCCAGTGCTGCAATAACCCAGTAAAAACTGAAAAAAATGATGGAATTGGGATTTATAAGTGAAGGCAGGTAGGCAAAAGAAATTGCAGAGCAACAATGGCGAGTGGAAGTGCACATGTTGTAGCGTTGGCATTTCCTCAAGCAGGCCACACAAATCCCGTGCTACAATTCTCAAAGGACTTGGCCTCCCAAGGCGTGTTCGTCACTTTCGTCAGCTTCTCCTTTGATCACCACAGAATGTTAAAGGCGGTTAAAACGCTTCAACGACTGGGTATACATATTCGGTTCGAGTCCATTACGGACCACCTTCCGCCTGGAATGCACATCGCTTCAGATCTTCCTAAAATCTTCTCGCAGTTATTTCAGATGGAGGGATCCCACCTGGAAGACCTCATTCACCGCCTCAACGTAACGGGACCTCCTGTCACTTGTATTGTTCATGATGCCTTTATGCCCTGGGTTGCCCAAGTTTCAACCAAATTAAGCATCCCCCGAGCTCTTTTCTACACGCAGTCTTCTACTGTTGCTGCAATCTATCATCATTTTAAATACGGTTTGTTTGTTAAATATCTCGCCCTTTTTATTAATACACAAAACAGTTGTCGGGATCCCACAGTCGTAGTAATGTTTTAATTTATTTCTTCCCTTTTTCGCTCTCGTATCCAGTGGAGAAGTGGAATAACTACGAACAGGATTCGAATGACGTTGTTGTTATTCCTGCAATCGGCGAGATGAGAATGCCCGATTTACCGTCGATATTTTTCCCTCCACTTCTCACTGCTGGCTGTGTCGACATCAATCTAACAATCATCGAGAGTTTTAACGGCACGTCTTGGGTGATTTTGAACTCGTTTGATGAGCTCGAAAATAAAGCAATCAATTACCTGAGGGAAGCAAATGTTCCCGTCTGTACGGTGGGTCCACTCATTCCCTCCGCCTTTGTGGATAGAAGAAATAGCGAGGACACACAGTTCGGCGGCAGCCCGTGGGAAGAAGAGACGAAAGAGTGTTAGTTTAAAAACGAGCAGAGAAAACATATAATAGTGAACAGAAAACAGCAGAAAGAATAATAGATACAACAAAGAACTCGAGACACAAGATTAACGTGGTTCACCACCAAGTGGCTACGTCCACCAGAAACGCAGAGAGAATTCTTATTAACCAATATCCAATTACACCATATGTCATGTATGGGCTGCATACAGCCATTTATATAAACATATCAAATATGAAATGAAAAGTCTTCCGGGGAAGACAAACAACCATGTGACTGTTGGGCTTCATATACCCAACAATCTCCTCCATGAAGTCCAACTGGCACAACCTGTAACATTCCCTGCATCTCCATTCCAAGGCTCTGATACCAATTGTTAGTTTAAAAACGAGCAGAGAAAACACATAATAGTAAACAGAAAACAACAGAAAGAATAATAGACACAACAAAGAACTCGAGACACAAGATTAACGTGGTTCACCACCAAACGGCTACGTCCACCAGAAACGCAAGGAGAATTCTTATTAACCAATATCCAATTACACCGTACGTCATGTATGGGCTGCACACAGCCATTTATATAAACATATCAAATATGAAATGAAGAGTCTTCCGGGGAAGACAAACAACCATGTGACTGTTCGGCTTCATATACCCAACAAGGAGTGTATGGAATGGCTCAACTCAAAGCCTCTTCACTCTGTTGTCTACATTTCCTTCGGCAGCATAGCCGACATTAGTGCACAACAAATACGGGAAATAGGCCGTGGGTTGCAGAGTAGTGGACAGAATTTTTTGTGGGTGATCCGTCCCTTTGCAGGGCAGGGAACTGTGTGGGAGGGGTTTGCAGAGGAGATTGGAGATCGGGGATTGATTGTGAAGTGGAGTCCTCAGCTGAAAGTGTTGAATCACCCGTCGGTGGGGGCGTTCATGTCTCACTGTGGGTGGAATTCGATGGTGGAAAGCCTGAGTGCTGGGGTTCCACTACTCGGCTGCGACCTCTGCTTCGATCAGCTCACCAATCGCAAAGTAATGGTGGAGGTGTGGAAGATGGGTGTCAAATTGAGCCAGACGCAACATGGCGATGGTGATGTGATGTTTGCGTGGGATGAGATTGAGAGATGTGTGCGAAGAGTGATTTGTAGTGAGGAGGGTGCAGAGCTCCGAAAGAATGTAGTCCATTGGAAAGAGTCGGCGAAAAAGGCGAAGATGAAAGGCGGTTCTTCTCGCTCCAACGTTAGCAGATTTGTTAAAGAGGTGACGAAATTACAAAAGTTGGATACAATGTCCCAATTAAATGTGATTTGATTAATAGTTAGTATTTTCAGTATGTAGAAAGTAGCTTTAGTGAGAACAGAAAACTGATTACTATTTGTTTTCTCTCATATTTGAAAGAAAAATTAGAAATTTGGTGTTTCTGCTTGTGAGCTTGAGCTACCTCAAATGGGCATTGGGTTTATTGTCCTCATATTTTGTTTTGGTCAAAGTAAAAGGGGAAACAATGTTGAGGGTGGAGTTTATCGGTAATATTTATTGAGAATTTGAGATTTTATATCTATTTTAAAATTCAAAGGAAGTGTTATTGTTTGTACAAACATGGTGGGTGTAACTTATCTTTGTTCAATTGAGATCAATTTTTATTAAGTTTTTTCTACTTTATCCACTGAGCCTTTTCGTCAACCAATTTGCATGTATATTTGAATTAAAGGTTTTTTATATTCTGAGTTATCTTATTGCAAAGTATTCAAGGTTTTCACATAACCATTTATAAACATTTTTTTTTCTTAAAAAAATGATAAATAACCGTGTTAACTGATTTTATGACAAGTACCAAATTTGCTATATCAACACAGATTGATTTCATTTCAAAATTCACAAACTAATCAAATTTAAATCTATAAACATAAAGATATCCTTGATCTTATAGTGCAACAACATATATGTCCTAAGGTGCATATAATGTTGTCAAATTTCTATAGAAAAAAAATGCTTTATTTTCCAACATTAGTATTTACCCAAATATAAATATCTATCTCAACAACTGTTGCATGCAGTGTAGTTCCAACTATACTTGGTAGGAGAATTTTGTTGGGAGCTTGGTAATAAAGTCCAAGAAAGCTCTAGGTAAATTGCAATCTTGTCTTCATTGATTCCAAATTATCTTGATAAGTAGGAGGTATTTTCCATAGCAAGTCAAGCAATGATATTGCTATCAGGGTTCAAGTGTGTAATTTTTGAGTCAAACTCATTGACCCATGTTTCATGAGTAGTGGTTCACAAGAACCCATCTCTCATGAGAATGAATGGTCCACTTAGCACTCATTCTCATTGCAATAAGTTCTAAGTGGACCATTCATTCTCATGAGAGATGGGTTCTTGTGAACTACTACTCATGAAACATGGGTCAATGAGTTTGACTAAAAAATAACACAATTGAACCTTGATAGCAATATCATCCAAATGATCTTGTTATGTAGAAATTAAAGGGCTATTAAAATAGTTTTGAAGATTGGTTGGTCAATGTAACTTCATTGCCAAGTGCTCTCAACAAAACAACTCATGTTTACATACGAGGGAGGGGATTTTTGTTGATCTACTAACCTAATCAAAATAAACAAAATTAAATTGAAAACGTAAAAAATTTGAATAAACAAGAAAGAAAAACAAAAATTAAGCAAAACTAACCTTGATCCATAATGTTTGGTGGAGAAAAGTGGGAGCCCGTTTGTGGTTTTGTGGGGAAAATAAGACCCAGTCAATTTAAAAAAAAACTTTTATTGACAGGTACCGTGTACGTGGTATCTTTTCTTTAGGCTCGGGGACAACAGACCTAAGCGCGTACGCGGTGATTTCAAATTTTAATACCGCGCAGGCGCTACTTGTTTTTCCATTTTTTTTTAGGTGGTGTCCACTTTTCTGACCACCATCTTTGTGCACTTACTTGCATATTAGTTAAAAGAAGAGAGAGCTACACTTACTAATTCACAAATTCATATTCTACACATCAAAAAATCCTCTTCTTAAGCCAAATCATGAAAATAAGCACAAACAAGCAAAAATCACTCATTCTCATACATTGGTGTACCATTAGTAAACAACAAATATGTGCCCTTTTTGTTGATCTTAAAACTGGTGAGTCGTTACCTCTTAATGCAAAGAGGTTTCCCATACATTGGTGTACCAATGTGCAGATGAAGAATATTTTTTGGCAGAGGTGGTGGATGGTCTTTAGTGATCTACCTTGTAATAATTATGAGATGCCATTGTATTGTTTGAGAAAAGTATACTGTGAGTTTATCCTAAATGTGTGGCCAAACTATTTTGACATGAGAGAGTTCCATGGTAGAGGTGGCGGCTCTGCCCAAGATAGACCTGAAACTCGTAGGCGAGTAGCTCCGGAGAGTCGCCGCCCCCTAGCACCCAAATCCAAGGTGCATCAAACTGTCCTAGTAGAGTTGAAAGAGTCGATGGATCTATAGACTCTTCAGGTGGCCACAACATTGATAGGTTCCATCATCCAACATGGGACACAATTAGCACACCCTCTTGTACTGCATGCTGAGCCATTAGTTGCTCCAGGTGGCGACAGAGAGCCCATTCAACATGTGTGTGTCAGTTGCTCAAGGATATGCACGGGGACAGATGACGAGGTCACTGTAGATGGATCCACATCTCATTCATTCATGATTTGTTGGAGTAGATGTCAGACCCACATGACCGAGGATGTGGCCCTAACAGAGGAGATGATAGACATGTTGTTTGGCCATCAGCCATAGACATAGGTGTGTTGATTTGAATTCATAGCATTTTATTTATTAGTCACTTTAATTTGTAATTACATAAATAAATTTTCATTTATACATCAATTTAAATTGATACAAATATTATGCATTTCAGGATGCAACAGTGGTATCCCATACTCCTCTCGCAGTTACTATAGCTGCAACTTCGACGCTTGAGGTGTAATTTTTTTAACATGTTAAAATAGAATAGTGCACTTTGAATTAAAAAAAGAAGAAGATATACTAACTATCTTTAATGCTTGGTCCAATTTTTGGTTTGTAGGTGTTTACAAGGGACCAAATGTCCCGGATTGATGACATCACACTCTCAGCGATCGATTTGGCGTACAAGGCTATACGGTATCATATTTTGTACACCCTTTTTTATGTATTGTTTTGATGGAATATGCAAGTCATTTAATTTTAGATTTTTAAAATTATGTTTAATATATTATCTGTACTAATATCTCATGTTAATTTTATTTTTTTAGGGTACCCCCTCTGCGTCTAGGCCTCGTCCTAAGAAAAAGAAATCCTCAAAGACGCCAAAACATGGGAATAAGGTAATTGAACACATTTTTAGTTGTACAATTGTTTGAATATGTTGAAATTGTCTTAGTTGGGATTTGTAGATTGATTAGTGTTTTTTGTCTATTTTACATGTATAGCAGCCATTGAGCTATGTGGATTTGTTGAAGGCACCTGATACACCCGAGGATCGAGAGAGGGCAGAGGTATGTATCTCTACTTTATTTTCTTGATTTCATGATTATATGCATGTGTACATGTGAACTTATGATAAATTATAGTCTTATAATTTTTTCATATAGGAAATATCCATAGTTTCTTCATCATGGCGAGCCCTCCTTCGTGTATTGGAGAAGCATCTCAGGATCTAGTACACTTTTGTTTGATATATTACATTAATTTTTTTTAACCTACAATACTTATCATTATATTAATTGTATTTAATCTTTGATCATTTTTTGTATAGGTAATAGCGACAATTTCTCCATCGATGGTGAGCCATCCTCAGTCCATTGAAGAAGCATCTCAGGCACCGGTATGTCATTGCTCTCTATATTATAGCTTTTAAGTGTTTTTGATGTATTTATGTTAGTACATTGTATTAATTATACATTTAATCTACAATAGCCCCCTTTGCGGTTCAGCCATAGCTTGGATCCTTTGAAGTTTGTCTTCAAGAAAACTCCTAAGGCTGACAAGGAGAGGAGAGCGAAGACATTAGATCTGAGATCAGCCGATGAGGTAATCTACATTTCAATTGCAAAGAAATTATAGGTAAATGCATAGTTATGTTGTTACTTGTCAACTATTTTCTACAAAAGAATTCTAACTTGGCTTTTGAATTGTGGTTTTGCAACCATCTACAGAGCCGCGTACTGCATCGAAGAGGCTCGATTTTGATGATCCATCACAAGTTTAGGATCATATAGTGTTAGTTGTGGTCATAGAATGACCAATACATGTAGATATATTCTAAATTTTTATTGCATATTGATATGGACATGGCATATGTCACATTTTTGTAATACTTGTATTGACTTGGTAGACATGCCTTTTTTGATATATATACAAAATTTGATATTTGATCCAATAAATGTGTACTGAGTTCATTATTGTGTATTCATTGTATTTCGTGGCTACCCTTTTATAAAGTTAATTGATCATTTCCCTTTTTAATCAACAATATGAGTATAAACAACAAAAACCTATGATATAAAACATTGCAATTGTGGAATATGATTTGATAAATTTTCTAAAAAGTTGAATTAACCCTACAAAACTTCTTGTATTCAGTTCATTATTCTGTATTTGTTGTATTTGGTGGCTGTCCTTTTATAAATTTAAATGAATATTTGCCTATGTAATCAACAATATGAATATAAACAACAAAATGTGTGTGGTGCTCCTCATGCTCGCAATGGTCAAATTTTGGTTCTCATGTTGTTTTACCATTGTTTTATCTAAATAAGGTAATTTGGGACCATTAATGATCATTTGAAGACATTTGTGAAAATTTGGGTTCATTTGGATCAAATATGTAAAAGTTGCTCAATTATCGTCAAAGTTGTCAAAGTTTGGCTTCATTTGGATAAAAGATGTAAAAGTTTCTCAGTTGTTGTCAAAGTTGCTCAGTTGTTGTCAAAGTATTCAAAGTTGCAAGATAGCCTAGATTTGATTATGTTTGTTGTGTGCACAAAACAACGTCACGAGCATATATGGGTGGCACGTTTACGCTAGGCATAGTCCTCTTGTGCATCCCAAAGCATTGGAACGTCGAGAGTCATACCCTACCGACACGATCTCTCAAGTGCCCTGAGTCCAAAAAAATGTCAAAATTTTACGAACTGTTTCTTCCAATCCAGGACACATATGATCAATCCATTTGAACCTATGGGGTCACGTGAGGCTCCTCTACAATGGCCTATATCGGTTATTGACGGCTCGGAGCCATTTTCAATTCGTAGCATTTTTTCGCCTGCTGCAAAAACCGTCAGTTGCATGCAATGCAAAGTTGCAAGATGGGCTAGAATTGATTCCATTCATCCTATGCACAAACCGACGTCACAAATGCATTTGGGTGGGTACATTTACGCTAGGAATTCTCCTCTCGTGCATCCCAAAGTGTCAGAACGTCAAGAGCCATACCCTACTGGCGCGATCTCTCAAGTGCCTTGAGTCCAAAAAAATGTCAAACTTTGATAAATTGTTTCTTCCAGTCTAGGACACATATGATCAATCTGTTTGAGCCTGTGGGGTCATGTGAGGCCCCTCTACAATGTCCTATCTCAGTTTCTGACGACTCAAAGCCATTTTCAATTGGTAGCCTTTTTTGCTTGCTACAAAAACTGTCAGTTGCATGCAATGAACAGTTGGAAGATAGGCTAGAATTGATTCAGTTCATCCTGTGCACAAACCAACATCGTGAGCGTGTCTAGGTGGGTAGGTTTACGCTAGACATTCTCCTCTCATGAATACCAAAGTGCAGGAATGTCGAGAGTCATAGCCTACCGAGATGATCTGTCAAGTGCCCTGAGTCCAAAAAATTGTCAAACTTTAAGGAACTGTTTCTTTTAATACGACACATATGATAAATCTATTTGAACCTTTGGGGTTGTGTGAGGCTCCTCTACACTGGCCTATCTCGGTTTCTAATGACTCAGAGCCATTTTCAATTGGTATCATTTTTTCGCCTGCTGCAAAAACCATCAGTTGCATGCAATCAAAGTTGCAAGATAGGCTAGAATTGATTCTATTCATCCTGTGCACAAAACGATGTCATGAACACGTCTGGGTAGGTAGGTTTGCACTAGGCATGCTCATCTCATGCATCCCAAAGCATCGGAACATTGAGAGCCATACCCTACCAGTGCGATCTCTCAAGTGCCCTGAGTCCAAAAAATTATCAAACTTCGACAAACTATTTCTTCTAATCCAGGACACATATGATTGATTTTTTTGGAACCTATGGGGTCATGTGAGGCTCCTCTACAATGGCCTATCTTGGTTTCTCATGACTCGGAGCCACTTTCAATTGGTAGCATTTTTTTGCTTGCTACAAAAACTATCAGTTGCATGCAATGCAAAGTTGCAAGATAGGCTAGAATTGATTCGGTTCGTCCTGTGCGCAAACCAACATCATGAGTGCATTCGGGTGGGTATTTTTACGCTAGGTATGCTCCTCTTGTGCATCCCAAAGCGTCGGAATGTCGAGAGTCATACCCTACTAGCACCATCTCTCAAGTTCCCTGCGTCCAAAAAATTGTCAAACTTCGACGGACTATTTCTTCCAATCCAAGACACATATGATAGATTCGTTTGAACCTATGGGGTCACATGAGGTTCCTTTATAATGGCCTATCTCAGTTTCTGATGACTTAGATCTATTTTCAATTGGTATCATTTTTTTGTATACTGCAATAACCGTCAGTTGCATGCAATGCAAGGTTGCAAGATTGGCTAGAATTGGTTATGTTCATCTTGTGCACAAATCAACATCACGAACGCATCCGGGTGGGTAGGTTTACACTAGGCATTCTCATCTCATGTACCCCAAAGCGTCAGAACATTGAGAGCCATACCCTATGTAGATTTTTTTTTTGACAATAATGACAATTTTTGCTCAAATTGTATCTAGACTGAATCTATGACTCCCATGACCCGATAATGACTCAAATAATTCTCCATGATTATACAAGAATAAAAAATTATCATGATTGACCTTATCATATCACATGTATAAACTCAAAACATAGTCACAAAACATAGACACAAAAAATAGTCACAAAACATTATCACATATTATTCAAAAATTTGCCTCTAAATATGGTCAAATCAGCTCTTGGCTATTTGAATATACAAAATAATGTCTTACAAATCATCTCATGGAATTTTATACAAAATTTGGCATTACAATATGTGCTATTCAACTCATTGCCATTTTAATATACAAAATTTGACATCTAAATATGTACAAATCAGCTCATTGCCATTTAAATATACAAAATTATGCTCCTAAAAATGTACTTATCATCTTATGGGCATTTATATATACAAAAAATAAATATAGAACAATTCGTCGATGATATATACAAAATTATCAAAATCATTCTACTCTGAACTATAGAATCAATCAAGTGAGCCTTCAAGATCGACTCTAACCTATATTGTGTCATGTATTGCGTCGTGGTCAGATTCATGAACTTTCCATAAAATCTTGTTATGAGGTCTACCACGATACCTTAAATCAAATGAATATTTGTTGCAAATACAAGGTTAGGGAAATGAAAAATATGTATGTGTGTTTCAAAGTCCTTGAACAACCAAACATTAGAATTCTTGAGGGGGTATCTCCTAAGCCATGTTCCTGTCATGACAACAAACTCTATTGGGTACTCAATACCCTCTCCGTCAATGATCATGGTTGTCATTTTTATTTTAGGCTCAACATAATGACACAAAAAGTAATCAATTCCTTCTTCATTGTTCTCTTCTGCAACAACAACATACACATGACCTGCATTTTATAAAGTGATCATTATTACCAAAAATAAAGTGTGATGTACAAAAAAATGAAGAAAAAAGAATACTTGCAAAAAATTAACTCAAAAAATCACTAGAATCCACTAGGTCGGATACATGGTCGAAATCCACTGATGTCTCCTTCTGACTCAATTGTAGTGCTTTGGGAATTTGATATGTATCAATGGGAACCAATGGTTTACAAGACCATTTGTTAACCCACTCTTGTGATTCACATTCTTCCCACATAAAATACATGCATAAAGAGCAAAAACTTACCATCTATCTCGTATAAATTATGAGTGAACTTGCATTTGAACTCATAAATGAGTGCATGTCACTAGATAGTTTTCAATGTTAGATTCAATGATCAACCAAAAACATCTACGAACCATTGATGTACCTAGATTACCTGGACCCATAGTAGAGTTACACCATCACACAATTGTTTCTGCATCTATTAACTTAGCACCACCTTCGTACTTCAATTCTTCTCTAGCTAGGGCTCTTTTTACACATGCTCCTGCACCATCATGCTCTCCCTTACCATGTCCTGCCTCGGTGAAATTCCAAAAATGTTGTACATCGCTTGTCATATGCATCCTTGTCAACCAATAAAACATCCTTGCATTCTTGAATTGTGCGGTGCAATTATCCGACTATATGAAGTGTCAGTTGTATTGTATGTTTCTTTCCTTTAAATTATCATAGAAAACTTTAAAGCATCCTTGTACAAAATCCAACGAATGAGTACGATCATCACTTATGTAGAAGTGATACTCTCTTATCACCTTTCTATCCTCCTTTGTGTTATCATCTACATGCATAAATGTTATGTATACAAAAATAGAAACCTGTGTAAAATGATAATACATAGATTGCACTTCATTTTGAGGTTGTAGTGTATAATTTTCAGAAAAATAATGATAGAGACAATGGTGCCAAGAGGAAATGTGTCCTTGCGTAAGTTGAATTTTTCATCTAACCTTCATGCTCTATGTGTATGTACTATGTACTCATAAACTAGTTTCTCTTGAAACATTTTCATAAATTCGGCTACACATATATCATTTTTCACTAACTCACATCTCTTAAAATATTTTCCATCTTTAACCTCATATGTGATTGTCTTGTATTTTCCAAAAGAAACTAGTTTCATACCAATTTCATGTGTGCTTTCCAAATGTACACATATTGGTAAACGTTGCAAACCACCACATATATCACAAGAACCTTCCAAACAAGGAATCTTATAATAAATGCAACCATCATGTCTATTGCATAGCACACTTGAAATAAATTCTCTTGCCGACTTAGGAGGTGCTTGTATATTGCATTTCTGCAAAACATCATTAGTGTGCAAAGTAGAACAAATATGACGTAGTGCATGGAAAATTCAATATGCATCCTACAACAACACGTGGTGCATACATGATTAATCTTAACATTAAAAGGTTTTGCCATTTCAAAAAATCTCTACAAAATTCTTATTTGAGGAAAATTTTCAAGGAATCTTTCATAAAAAAATGTTTCAGTCATATCCAAATACTGTTTGGCATGTGGCTCATGATTTCTAGGCTCGATTTGCCTTCTAAAATCATCTTTTTTGTTGGGCGAAAATCTTGTGTTGTCATGCCAAAAAATTTCAATTAATATTTTTAGTGCATCAACAACAACCTTGTCTTTGCGTGGTAGTCTAACCGAGAATACCCAAAGAAAGTTATTTTTGGGTTCCTCTATTTTTTCCAGCCTTTGTAATGCTTTACTTAATGTTGTTCTACTAACATTTAATGACTTGTTTTGGTTATCAAACGATCTTTTTTTATTTTCTTTCTCATTATGGTTGATGTAATGACACATCGAGTAGCATTAGAATCTTTAATACATGATTTTGAACCAACGACTTGATATGCATCAAATATATTTCTCACAATAGTTCTTTCACCATTACTTTTAGATGATCTTAGGCATAGAATTTTCATTGTCTCTCTATAATTTAAATTTTTAATCATTTGAACAATTAATTAACATCTTCTAGTTTGATTTAAGTTTTCAAAATAGTTTTGTCATATTCTTTTAACCATTCTCCTACAAGTTCATTCATTCATTTTATCGGCCATTGGCTTCAATATATTCTCATCAATGTCAATTAGATAGTTTGGTTTCCTACGAATGATTTTAGGAGGTGTTAACATTGATGCATTGTGTGCATTGCGTGGAGGTGTATGTTCATCATTTAATTTATTATTCAATAATGTCTCTTCTTCAATTGCACATTAGGTTCATACGGTAATCAATTGTCTGTTCTTCAATTGCATTAGGTGCACTATGTTCGATTGGTAAATTGAATTGAGATGTTGAGGATGATATACCTTCTTGTCCCATTGTTCTTATGCCATGTAATTTCCTATTACACTACCTTTGTCTTTCCTTTTCAGCCTCTCTTTGTTCCATCATTCCTCTCTTGTTCTCATGCTTGATATCGGTTATCCTAAATAGAATCATATTACATATTTATGTAAACAAAAGTAAATTTGACATCAAATAACCTTAAATTTAAGCATTATCATTTTTTTGAATCAAAACTATTAAACAATCACAATAATATTGTCAAAACTAATAAGAACAACAATTCGATCATTTGAAATCATGCAAAAACAAAAAATTCACTTACTTCTATGTATAAAACAGTGACAAAAGTGTAGACACAGTTGCAGTGGGGCTTTCAATGACCTCTTTTGAGGTCTTTGAGGCTCTTGGGAAACTAAAACTATGTCTAAGTATCGCGTACGCGGTCTATTACTAACCGCGTACATGCTGTTAGTCCCTAAATGTTTGCAAGCCCAACAATATTTTTTTTGGCACCCTATACACGTTGTTAGTCCCTAAAATGTTTGCAAGCCCAACAATATTTTTTTTGGCACCCTGTACACGCTTAGAACTCATAAATACCCTGTACGCGCTCCTAGGCCTTAAAAATGTTATGGCAGGGCAACGAACTAATAGGCTCAGTACCCCGTACGTGCTATTTGTAGTTAAGAAAATGTGAAGGAAAAGGGAGGGGAGGGAGAGGAAGAGGGGAAGGGAGAGGGAGATGGGGAGGAAGCGAGAGAGAGAGAGAGAGAGAGAGAGAGAGACGAGAGCGAGAGAGAGAGAGAGAGAGAGAGAGAGAGAGAGAGAGAGAGAAGAGAGAGAGAGAGAGAGAGAGAGAGAGAGAGAGAGATGTGGTGGAGGGATGATGAACAATGGGTTTTGTACACTGAGTCAAATGCTAAGTCTATCAAGGAAAGCATAGCCTTTCAAGCTCAAACTATGGACCTTGGGATTATTAGGTCTACTGTTCATCCAAATGGTGGACCACCTACATGGAAGACCTAATTGCAATACAATAATATAAAGTAAGGGAGATAAAGGGGGTAGGGAGAGAGAAAGAGTGGGGAGGGAGAGAGGAAGAGAGAGAGGGATGGGGTATGGAGGAAGGGAGAAGGAGAGAGAGAGAGAGAGGAGAGAGAGAGAGAGAGAGAGGAGAGAGCAATCTATTAAATCGTATCCTATCAAATCAATCTTACTGCATAAGATAATAAGATATTTAAATGTAATGGAATTGATTTCATTTCCTTGGTATGGTTATAAATTTCTACCCAAACCATGAGTTTAGAAACCACTTCGTATTCTAAGAATTGCAGGGGAGCAAATTAGGAAGAAAAAATGTGCATTACCAAAGATTGCCCAAAGCCCACCACAAGAGGAGTGTGGTGGAGGGATGATGCACAATGGGTTTTGTACATTGAGTCAAATGCTAAGTCTATCAAGGAAAGTATAGCCTCTCGAGCTCAAACTGTGGACCTTGGGATTATTAGGTCTACTGTTCATCCAAATGGGTGACCCACTACATGGTAGACCTAATTGCAATACACAATATAAAGTAAGGGAGATAAAGGGGGTAGGGAGGAAGAGAAAGTGGGGAGGGAGAGAAGAAGAGAGAGAGGGATGGGGTATAGAGGAAGGGAGAGAGGGGGAGCGTGTTGGTTTGTTATTCTTTTAAGTAGTACTGGTACTTCTTTTTATATTGTAATAATGGTTCATCTTGCCACCTTAGAATACCGTATGACCCCTTAGGATTCCATATGCTCCTAAAGGGTCATGTGGTGTTATGTGGGGTCATACAGTGTCCTATGACCCCTTGGGACACCATATCACCCCCTTAGGTGTCGTTATGGGTCATGTAATGTGTCCTTAGGGGTCATATTATGTCCTTCCACCCTTTAAGACACCATATGACCCTTAAGACACCATATGACCCCTTAAGACACCATATGGTGTCTTGATGAGTCGTATGGAGTTCTAAGGGGTCATATGGTGTCCTATGACCCCTTAGGGACATCATATGACCCCTTAGGTGTCAAATTTTGTAAGCAGTATTAACACTTGTTTTTATATTGTAATAACGGTTCATCTTGCCATCTTGAGACACCATATGACCCCTTAGGACATCATATGCTCCTAAAGGGTCATGTTGAATTATGTGGGGTCCTAAGGGAGAGAGAGAGGGAGAGAGGGATAGGGAGGGAGAGAGAGGGGAGAGAGAGAGAGGGGGGGAGAGAGGGAGACAGTACACATACATACACATATGTGTGTATATATACTTAATATATAATATATTATATATTATTATATAATATATAATATATTATATAAAATATTTATATATTATTATATGTATATACACACATATTATATATACAATATCATATTATACCACACTCCCAAATTTTAAACAAAAATAGCGTGTACGCGTTGTTTTAGCTTTATTACCACGTACGCACTGTTTATAGTAAACACAACGCATATGCGCTGCTTATACCATAGGTACCCCGTACGCACTTTTGACTGGTTAGGCTTGGGAATAGGCCCTGGATGACAAAGCTACAGGTTGGAAGTTTTGATATCCCTCCATTTCCCTCCTTTTTGACATGTTTTATTTTATCAACTTGGTTCTCGACTTTGTCATCATCAGGTTTACACTTCATCAAGTGGATATTTCTAAAATTGCCACCATATTTTCACCCATCTTTTGAGCTTTCTAACCATATAAATTTTTTTTAAATTTGAACAACAATAACATATTATTATTGAATTTCTTATACCAGTGTCTCCATAGATCTCACAGACATACGTGTACCTTTTTTTAAATAACTTTTGATCTACTTATCAAAATTTTAAAAACTTTATATATTATTGTAGTGCACCTTGATTCTTTACAATTTAAAACAATTAATTGTATTTCAATTTTTTAGTGCAAGTTATGCTTCGCGCACGAAATAGGTACCTAATTTTCAGGATGTGCTCGATTGGAAAAATCATTAAAAAAAAATACTCAACAAAAAATTACAAACAAATACACAACTTCTAGTGCTCACTTTTAACTATAACTATCTTTCTGCCAAAGGATTTGTCAAAATACTAAATCTAACTATGACTTTTTTGATGTGCTCGTTAGACACTATGTTATGTTTTTCAGAAAAAAAAATCAGGGTCTATTTTTCGTGCGCGAAGTATTTGACCCCCTTAATCTTATCCAATTTTGAATTAGTGGTTTGGAAAATAGATTCAGAGTACTACAATATTGGTTGTTTGATTATCTTCATATCTTGAGTGGACGACTTTCAAATTTTGCCTCCAAGTTCAGGTTCACCTGATTTCAGAAAAAAAGTGTCCACTTATACCCCTTTTTGACCACCATCTTTGTGCACTTACCCGTGCTTTTACCCATTTTCTTAGGGAACATGTAACATGCCAAAAGATGGAAATACATTGAATATAATTTGTCTCTTAGGGGTGGGAGTTATTATATATCAATAGCTAGATATCACTTGGCTGAAAATTTTCTACAATTTTTGGTATGATCACCCAACTTGTAGCAAATTGCTATTTTTTATAAAAGTTAAGAGTGACTTCATGAAGTATTTGTAGAGAGATAAATTTATAAAAGGAAGGAACATGAAATATTTCTCATATGATTCTCATTATATTCTTAACTCAGCTATATTGATGACGACTTCAAAGGATATAAAGGGAGGAAATTATTACTCTGGGGATTATGATTGATATACCAATTACATCTTGTCCCAACAAGAAGGCATATTGTTTCATTCTAACGGTGATTACATAGTGTAAATCTATGATCCAAAATAGATGACATTTAGGAAACTATTGAGTTTGTTCCAAAATCTCTCATTTCTTTATTTAATATTTGTCAATTGTGTGAATATACTCCATAACCACTTCAATTCAAAAGAAAATTATAGTAACCACTTTGCTTTGAGAGTTAAATAAGTTCTATCCTATCTAAATAGTTAGTTTGTTTCTCTTATAAGGGTGTAATTCACAAATTCAATTGACTATGGGCTCGTATTAGCAATCCTAATCATTAGATTTTTTAGCAACGACATTCTATGACAAAAGGTATAATAGAAATTTACCTTTGTGCTTAGGGATTCTCTATTGTTCATTTAATTCTATTGAGGATCAAGATATTGTATTTGATGGCCACACTTGGCTTTGTCATTTTGCTAAAAGCTTGTCATCCTTTCTTTAATGCCCATATTGAATAATTTAATGTGTTTCCCATTTGGATTCACCTTGTGATTCAAAATTTGAGGCTATTGGTACAATTATGTGGGTCACTTCACTTAGGTAAAACTACTAAAAAAATCACTAACACCACCTTCACATAAATATTGGTCAAATTGGATTTATCTAAACCTCTCCATACAAAGGTTGTTTTGTAAGTTTTGGATTTTTCTTGGTGAGAACCTTTGTATTATTATGGTATTCCCTTTTCTCATAGGAGTTTCTTTTACATAAATCATTTGGCTTATTTTTGTCCTCACTTTAAGGTCTTGAGATCTTCCTATTGGTGGAAGGATGTTGTTTGTGAACATTTTACAATTGATATAATAGTTTTCTATTATAAGTCTTTCAAGTATCCTAATATTGGTGGGGAGGTGGTCCCTCCCGCACCTTGGTTCCTATTGCACTTGTTTTGGATTCTCCCCCCTTTTGAAGTGTTGAATATTTGTGCCCTCTTTTGATGGTGTTATGATTTTCACTATGTCAGATTACTATGTCAGGTTTACATGTGTTTCAATGCAACAAAAAATAAATAGCATACAATCGTTAAGATCCCTCTTAGCTTTCCGCCCATATAATTATTTTCAAATTTCGATTATCTTAAGGCCCCCATCTCTAATTCCTTTTGTTAGTGTCTCTGTTTTTTGTTAAAAACTAACATATCATATTTTGGAATAGATTTTTACTCATTTATCAAAATTTGAAGCAAATTTACTTTTTTATAAACTAGACTCCATTATACATAATTTAAAAAATAAAAAAGTAAAAAAATAAATTTTGATTAGTTTTCACAAATTTTTGTGGGGAGCATGCTTAAATTTTTGGTTTTTAAGATGTGTCCACTTCAGAAATTTGTAAAAATTTATATATTCATCAAAAAATTAACCAAAAAATCCAACATAAAATTCAATGTGTTAGCTACTTTCTCACATGAGAGATTTGTAAAATTCTAAAAAAAGTTAACATTTAGGGGCGCCACATTTGGTTCTATGTTATATTTTTTTCTAATAAAACAAAACCAATAAATGTAGTGCCCTTTTGAAACCCTTAGTCTCCCACAATTTTCAAACAAATTAGTAGTTTAGAAAGTAGATTTAGAGAACTTAAAATTTTGTTCTTGGGTATGTGTAGGATCGTGAGAGGCCAAAAAGTGGCAATGGGGAAAAACGCGTTTTAAACTTTGCCAAACACGCCAAATTCTGCTTTTGACTTTTTCTAATGGTCGACCAAAATTTGAATTTGGTTTGGTAATACCAAACCGAAATGGATATCCATTAATAACGAATATCCATTTTGTGACATCAATAGTGCGATGTCATGTTTTCCAAAATGGATATCCATTTTGCTCAACATGAAAAACATGCTTTAGTAAAATGGGCATAATTTTGCATTTCTTATCAAAATTTCGGTCTTTTAAAGGCATTGGAAAGTTAATTCAAAGGCCTATGAAATGGATAAGATAATTTTACTAGAGTATACACTAAAAATTAATTATTATCATTTCAAGTTAATCCTTCATTTTTAAAACTTTAAAAGCTCACAATTTTGCATACAAAGTCTCTCTTTTTTCCTATCACCTCCTTTATCTATCACTTGTCTATCTATACTTCTATTAATAACTTTTATGTATCTATTCCTTCTCTAATTATCTCACTCCATTTTCTCATCCCATCTAGATATTTCCAAAGTTATATCTATCTCTATGTATATCTCCCTCTTTCTATTCTCGTCTCTCCCTCTCCCACTCTATCCTTGTCACTCATTTCTATCTCTCTAATAATCTCTCTTCTATATATTTATCTCCCCCTTCTACCTTATCCAGCATATACCTATTTATTACTTTTCTATATCACCTACTTTCTCTCCCTATATTTTCCTCTATCTATATCTCCCTATAGATCTATCTTCATGTATATTTATATCTCATTATCTCTAAATCTCAATTATTCAATAGATCTCTCCCTCCGGTTTTCCTACTCTCTTTATCACTTTCTAGCCATATCTATCTCTACATCCATCTTCACATCTCTATCTCTTTCCCTATCCATCTCTATTTCTATATGTCCCTCTATCTTTATATCTCTTCCTCTATACATAATTAATCTACCTCTCCCTCCCTTCCTCTATCACTCTCTCTATGTATCTCTCCCCTTTCTATACCTTTATCTCTTTATTTACTCCATATCTATACATCTCTTCCTCTCTCCCTCTCTCCCTCCATCATTCTCTATAAACCCTATATATATCTCCCTTTTCTCTCTCCCTCTCTATCTATCCCTATCTATAATTTCCATGTATCTCTTTATCACTCTCTCACACTATCTACATATCTCTATCTATCTATATTCCTTTTCCTTTATATCTCTCTATCTATTCCTTTTTGTATCTCACTTTGTGTACCCCTCTTTATCCATTTTTCTCTATCTCTCTATATATTAATCTTTGTCTTTACCTCTCTCTTTCTCTATATATATTTATCTCCCTCTCCCTTCATCTTCATTTTTATCTCTATCTTCCTCTCTCCATTTCAATCTCTAGATATGTCTCCCTCTTTCTATCCATCCTTGCCCTTTAGTATTTCTCCCTCCCTCTTCATAGTCCTTAATATCTATATCTCTATTTATGGCTATCCCTTTTCTAGGTATGTCTATCTCTCTCTATTTCTACTTCTATCTCTCCCCCCTCTATATATTTATCTCTTCTACCTCTCATTATCCCTCTCCTCTCTCTTTATTTGTATCTCCCTTTCTATCTCCATCTCCCTATCTATCTCTATTTTCATATATGTAGAGATCTCTCTCCCTATTGGTAATGGATCTTGATTATCTTTCTAATTTATATTTTTTGTGTTAGCTATATTTTGATCTTAGTTCCTGATGAGGTGTGTGGAGTATATTTTCCCTATGACTTTTGTTACTAGGGAGGGAGGGGGAGTGGTAGAGAGGTTTGTGTGAGAGAGATAGAGGTTGTGAGAGGGAGAGATGGGGAGAGAAGTGGAGAGAAATACAAGGAGAGACAAAGAGAGAGAGGGTAATTAAGAGGAGGGGGCAGGGGGAAGAGAGAAGTATCAACTAAGCAAGAGGAAAAGAGAGGTTAGAGAAAAAGAGGGTTATTGAGAGAGAGACAGAGGGTTATTGAGAGTGAGAGAGAGAGAGAGAGAGAGAGAGAGAGAGAGAGAGAGAGAGAGAGAGAGAGAGAGAGAGAGAGAGGTGGTAAGTGCACAAAGATGGTAGTAAAAAAGGAGGGTATAAGTGGACACTTTTTTTCTGAAATTAGGTGAACCTAAACTTGGAGGCAAAATTTGAAAGTCATCCACTCAATATATGAAGATAATCAAAGAACAAATATTGTAGTACTATGAATCTAGTTTCCAAACTACTAAACTTTTTCAAAATTGGATAAGATTAAGGGGGTCAAATCCTTCGCGCACAAAAAATAGACCTTGATTTAAAAAAACAAAACATAACAGTGTCTGACGTGCGCATCAAAAAAGTCATAGTTAGATTTAGTATTTTGACAAATCCTTTGGCAGAAAGATAGTTAAGAGTGAGCACTAGAAGATGTGTATTTTTTTTTGTAAAGTTTTGTTGAGTATTTTTTTTTATGATTTTTCCAATCGAGCACATCCTGAAACTTAGGTATCTATTCGTGTGCGAAGCATAACTTGCACTAAATAAATTGAAAAATACAAAAAAAATTTAAAAACTGTAAATAATCAAGTGCACTACAATAATATATAAAGTTTTTAAAATTTCTATAAGTAGATCAAAAGTTATTAAAAAAATGGTACACGTATGTCTGTGAGAACTATGGAGACATTGGTAAAATAAACTCAATAATAATATGTTATTGTTGTTCAAATCTAAAAAAAATTATATGGTTAGAAAGCTCAGAAGATGGGTAAAAATATGGTGGCAATTTTAGAAATACCCACTTGATGAAGTGTAAACCTGATGATGACAAAGTCGAGAAACCAAGTTGATAAAATAAAACACGTCAAAAAGGAGGGAAATGGAGGGAAATCAAACTTCCAACCCGTGCCTTTGTCATCCAGGCCTATTTACAAGCCTAAACAATCAAAAACGCGTACGGGGTACCTATGGTATAAGAAGTGCGTATGGGGTAGCTATGGTGTAAGAAGCGCACACGTGCTATCTTTACTATAAACAACGTGTATGTGCTACTTTTGTTTAAAATTTGGGAGTGTGTATAATATGATATTGTATATATAATATGTGTATATACATATAATATATAATTTATATACAATATATAAATATATAATATAATATATATAATAATAATAATAATATATAATATATTAAGTATATATATACACACATATGTGTGTATTGTCCCCCTCTCTCCCCCTCTCAAGCACATACAAGGTGCCTCTCTCTCTCTCTCTACCCCTCTCTCCCCTTCTCCCTTCCTCCACACCCCATCCCTCTCTCTCTCTCTCTCTCTCTCTCTCTCTCTCTCTCCCTTTTCCTTCACATTTTCTTTACTACAAATAGCACGTACGGGGTACTGAGCCTATTAGTTTGCTACACTGCCATAACATTTTTAAGGTGTAGGAGCGCGTACACGCTAATTATGAGTTCTAAGCGCATACAGGGTGAAAAAAAAATACCATTGGGCTTCCCAACATTTTAGGGACTAACAACATGCACATGATTATTAATATACTGCGTAAGCGGTGCATAGACATAGTTTTATTTTCCCAAGAGCCTCAACAACCTCAAAATAAGTTTTTGAGGTCATTGAAGGCCCCACTGCAACTGTGTCTGCACTTCTATCACTGTTTTATGCATAGAATTAAGTGAATTTTTTGTTTTTGCATGATTTCAAATGATTGAATTATTGTTCTTATTAGTTTTGTAAATATTATTGTGATTGTTTAATAGTTTTGATTCAAAATAATTACGACAAGATGCATATTTATGGTTATTTATTTATGAACTTTTGTTTACATATATATGTAATATGATTCTATTTAGGACAATCGATATCAACCATGGGAAAGAACAAGTGAGGAATGATGGAACAACAAGAGGTTGAAAAGGAAAGACAAAGGCAGCGTATGAAGAAATTACGTGACATAAGAACAATGGGAGAAGAAGTATGTCATCCTCAACATCTCAATTCGATTTACCAAATGAACATAATGCACCTAATGCAATTGAAGAAGAGATATTTGATTTACCGTATGAACCTAATGCAATTGAAGAAGATACCGAATTGAATAATCAATTAAATGAATTGAATGTACACATTGCACCGATGTTAACACCTCCTAGAATCATTCGTAGGAGACCAAAGTATCTAATTCACATTGATGAGAATATATTGAAGCCAATGCCCAATAAAATGAATGAACGAACTTGTAGGAGAATGGTTAAAAGAATATGGAAAAACTATTTTGAAAACTTAAATCAAACCGCAAGATGTCAATTAATTGTTCAAATGATTAAAAATTTGAATTTTAGAGAGACAATGAAAATTCTAGGCCTAAGATCATCTGAAAGTAACAGTGAAAGAACTATTGTGAGAAATCTATTTGATGCATATCAAGCTATTGGTTCAAAATCATGTACTAAAGACTCTAATGCTACTCGATGTGTCATTACATCAACCATAATGAGCAAGAAAATAAAAAAAGATCATTTGATAAGCAAAACAAGTAAATCATTAAACATTAGTAGAACAACATTAAGTAAAGCATTAGAGAGGCGAGAAAAAATAGAGGAACCTAACAATAATTCTCTTTGGGCATTCTCGGGAAGACTACCACGCAAAGACAAGGTTGTTGTTGATGCACTAAGAATATTAATTGAAATTTTTTGGCATGACAACACAAGAGTTTCACCCAACAAAAGAGATGTTGTTAGAAGGTGAATCAGATCTACAAATTGTGAGCCACATGCCAAACACTATTTGGATATAACTCAAACTTTTATGAAAGATTCCTTGAAAATTTTCCTCAAATAAGAATTTCTCAAAGAATTTTTGAAATGACAAAACCTTTTTATTCATTTTTTGTATATATAACTTCCCATGAGCTGATTTGTACATGTTTAGGGGCATAATTTTGTATATTTAAATGGCAATGAGCTGATTTGTACATATTTAGATGCCAAATTTTGTATATTAAAATGGCGATGAGCTGAACCGCACATATTATAATTCCAAATTTTGTATAAAAGCCCATGAGATGGTTTGTAAGAAATTTTGCCAAGAGCTGATTTGACCATATCTAGAGGTAAATTTTTGAATAATATGTGACAATATTTTGTGACTATTTTTTGTGTCTATGTTTTGTGACTATGTTTTTAGTTTATGTGATGTGATAAGGTCAATCATGAGCATTCTTGATTCTTGTATAATTATGGAGAATTATTTGAGTCATTATTGGGTCATAGGAGTCATAGATTGAGTCTAGATATAATTTGAGCAAAAATTGTCATTATTGTCAAAAAAGTTGTCAAAACAATTATCAAGCAACTTCTACATCGTGCCGGTAGGGTATGGCTCTCGATGTTCCAGCACTTTGGGATGCACAAGAGGAGAATTCTTAGTGTAAACCTACCCACCCAGACGCGTTCATGGCGTCGATTTGTGCATAGGATGAATGGAACCAATTCTAGCCTATCTTGCAACTTTGCATTGCATGCAACTGACGGTTTTTGCAGTAGGTGAAAAAATGCTACTAATTGAAAATGGCTTTGATTCGTCAAAAACTGAGATATGCCATTTTAGAAGAGCCTCACACGAACTCACAGGTTCAAATAGACCGATCATATGTGTCCAGGATTGGAAGAAACAGTTTGTCAAAGTTTGACATTTTTTTGGACTCAAGGCACTTGAGAGATCGCATTGGTAGGGTATGACTATCGACATTCTGACGCTTTGGGATGCATGAGAGAAGCATGCCTAGCATAGACCTGCCCACCCGGATGTGCTCGTGATGTCGATTTGTTCATACAAGAACCAAAATTTGACCATTGTGAGCATGAGGGTGCTCTCACACCACACACATATTGTTGTTTATATTCATATTGTCGATTTTTGTTGTTTATATTCATATTGTTGATTACATAGTCAAATATTCATTTAAATTTATAAAAGGGCAGCCACTAATACAAAAAATCCACAATAATGAACTGAATACAAGGAGTTTTGTAGGGTTAATTCAACATTTTAGAAATTTTATCAAATCATATTCCACGATTGCAATGTTTTATATCATAGATTTTTGTTGTTTATATTTATATTATTGATTACATAGGCAAATGATCAAATAACTTTATAAAAGGACAACCATGAAATACAACGAATACACAATAATGAACTCAGTACACATTTATTGGATCGAATATCAACATATATATATATATATATATATATATATATCAAAAAAGGCATGTCTGCCAAGTCAATACAAGTATTACAAAAATGTGGCATATGCCATGTCCAAATCGATACAATAAAAATGTAGAATATATCTAAAAACATTGGTCATTCTATGACCACAACTAACACTATATGATCCTAAACTTGTGGTGGATCATCAAAATCGAGCCTCTTCGATGCAGTACATGACTTTGTAGATGGCTGCAAAACCACAATTCAAAAGCCAAGTTAGAATTATTTTGTAGAAAATAGTTCACAATTAACAACATAACTATGTATTTAACTATAATTCCTTTGCAGTTGAAATGTAGATTATCTCATCGATTGATCTCGGAGCTAATGTCTTCGCTCTCCTCTCCTTGTCACTCTTAGGAGTTTTCTTGAAGACAAACTTAAAAGGATCCACGTTATGGCCAGACCGCGAAGGGGGCTATTGTAGATTAAATGTATAATTAATACAATGTACTAACATAAATACATAAAAAACACTTAAAATCTATATATAGAAAATAATGACGTACCAGTGCCTGAGATGCTTCTCCAATGGACTGAGGATGACTCAGCATCGATGGAGAAACTGTCGCTATTACCTATACAAAAAATGATCAAAGATTATATGTAATTAATATAATGATAAGTATTGTAGGTTAAAAATAATTAATGTAATATATCAAAAAAAAGTGTACCAGATCATGAGATGCTTCTCCAATGCCCGGAGGAGGGCTTGCCATTGATGAAGCAGCTATGGATATTTCCTGCATGAAAAAAATTATAAGATTATAATTTGTCACAAGTTCACATGTACACGTGCATATAATCATGAAATCAAGAAAATAAAGTAGAGATACATACCTCTGCCCTCTCTCGATCCACAGGTGAATCAGGTGCATTCAACAAATCCACATAGCTCAATGGTCGTTGTACATGTAAAATAGACAAAAAACACTAATCAATCTACAAACCCCAACTAAGACTTGATTTCAATATTTTCAAACAATTGTACAACTAAAAATGTGTTCAATTTTACCTTCTTCCCACTTTTTGGCATCTTCGAGGAATTCTTTTGCTTAGGATGAGGCCTAGACATGGAGGAGGTACCCTAAAATAATAAAATTAACATGAGATATTAGTACAGATAATATATTAAACATAATTTTAAAAATATAAAATTAAATGACTTGCATATTCCATCAAAACAATACATAAAAAAGGTTGTACAAAATATGATACTGTATATCCTTGTAGGCCAAAATTGATCGTTGAGAGCGTAATGTCATCAATCTGGGACATTTGGTCCACTGCCAACACCTACAAACCAAAAATTGGACCAAGCAATAAAGATAGTTAGTATATCTTGTAATTTTTTTGAATTTAAAGTGTACTATTCTATTTTAACATGTTACAAAATTTATACCTTAGGCATTGAAGTTGCAGCTGTAGTAACTGCGAGAGGAGTATGGGACACTGTTGCTACATCCTGAAATGCATATTGTTTGTATCAATTTAAATCGATGTATAAATAAAAATTCATTTATGTAATTACAAATTTAAAGTGACTGATAAATAGAATGCTATGAATTCAAATCAACACACCTGTGTCTGTGGCTGATGGGGAAACAACATCTCCATCAGCTCCTTTATCAGCACCACATCCTCAACCATGCAGGTCTGACATCTACTCCCACAAATCATGCACGAATGAGATGTGGATTCATCTGCAGTGGCTTCATCATCCGTCCCTGAGCATATCCCCGAGCAACTGACACACACATGTTGAATGGGCTCTTTGTCACCACCTGGAGCAACTAATAGCTCATCATCCAGTACAAGAGGGTGTGCTAACTGTGTTCCATGTTGGATGACGACATTAGTCAATGTTGTGGCTTCCTGAAGAGTTTGTAGCTCCCTCGACTCTTTTAGCTCTACTGGGACAACCTAATCCACCTTGGGTTTGGGTGCTAGGGGGCGATGACTCTCCGGGGCTACTCACTTATGGGCTCCAGGTCTATCTTGGGCAGAGCCACCACCTCTACCATGGAACTCTCTCATGTTAAAATAGTTTGGCCGCACATTGAGGACAAACTCACAGTATTCTTTTCTCAAAAAATACAATGGCACCTCATAATTATTACAAGGTGGATCATCAAAGAGCATCCACCACCTCTGCCAAAAAAAATTCTTCATCTGCACATTGGTACACCAATGTATGAGAGACCTCTTTGCATTAAGAGGTAATGACTGACCAGTTTTAGGATCAACAAAAAGGGCACACATTTGTTGTTTACTAATTTTTTGTTTTCACTCCCTCGTATGATAACCCACCAGCATAGTATTGAAGACACATATCCCTAAAGTTTCCCCATTCTGTAATTTGTGTGGAAATGGTTGTGGCACCACTAGCTAATGTTTCTAGGCTAGTGGTGAGGGATTTATGATGCTCAAGCTCAGATGTTTTCAATTTATTAATCAGTCTATTTATTTTAGACTTGTTTTTCCCTAGCTAATTAATCAATTGCTCCTGTGTTTCAAGTGTACAGTCAAAAGGAGGAATTGGATGTGTATCTTGTGGGTTTTTTTGGGGTTTTCAAGAGGTGCATTTTGTTGTGGATTATCACAATCTATTTTTTGAAACAAAAAATAAAAAAACTTAATCAAAATAAACGAAATTAAATTCAAAACGTAAAACAAATTGAATAAATGAGAAAGAAAGACAAAAATTAAGAAAAACTAATCTTGATCCATAGCATTTGGTGGAGAAATGAGGCATCCTGTTCATAGTTTCATGGCCAGGAAAAGGAGGAAAAAACATTGTGGTCACGAGAAAATAAGACCCAGTTCTTTTTTTTTAAAAAAAATTGACAGATACCATGTATGCGGTTTTTTAGGGCTTATGAGCACGTATGTGCTCACTTTCCTAAAGATAGCGCGTACGCGGTATCTTTTTTAGGCTCAAGAACAACACACCTAAGCGCATACGAGGTGATTTCAAATTTTAGAACCGCGCATGCGCTGTTTGTTTTTTCTTTTTTTTTTGGGTGGTGTCCACTTTTCTGACCATCATATATGTGCGTGTACTGAGAGAGAGAGAGAGAGAGAGAGAGAGAGAGATTTGGAGATAATTAGGGTGTAGGATGAGAGTAGAGAGGAGAAAATGTTAACAAAGGGAGAGACTTGGAGAGATGGGGAGAGAGGTGAAGAGAGAGAAAGAGTAATGAGGGGGAGGGAGAGAGGGAGAGAGGTGTACGAGGAGAGGGTGATTAGGGGGAAAGAGAATGACAAAGATAGAGAGGGAGGTAAAGAGAGAGATTAATTAGGGGGAGGGGTAGAGTGGGGTGATGAAAGTATCAATAAAGGGAGAGGGACAAAGATTTTAGAGAGAGAAAGGGTGATTGGGGGGAGGAGAGAATGAGAGAGAGTTGGGGTAATTGAAGGGTAGGAGGAGAGGGGGAGAGGGGAAAGTATCAATAGAGAGAGAGAGAGAGAGAGAGAGAGAGAGAGAGAGAGAGAGAGATTTGGGATAAAGTTAGAGGGAGAGATATGTGTGTGAGAGAGAGATGGTAATTGGGGACGAGAGAATTAGAGAGAGAGTTGGGGGTATTTAGGGGGTAGGAGGATAAGTGGAGGGTAAATTATCGACAAAGGGAGAGAGGGAGAGATGGGGAGATAGGTACAAAGAGAGAGGTCTAGAGAGAAGGTAATTAGGGTGAGGGGGAGAGGAGGGAGAGAGAAGTATCAACAAATGGAGAGAGAGAGGGGGGAGTATCAACAAAGGAAGAGATGGGAGAGATGAGGATTTAGCCCTCTAATTACCCTCTATCTCTATCTCTTTGTTTATAATTCCCTCTCCCCCCTTCCCCTCCCACTAATTATCCCTTATTTGTCTCTCTTCACCTCTCTCCACATCTCTCCCTCTCTCCCTTTGTTTATACTTACCCCTCTCACTCTCCTCTTATCCACTGATTACACCCAACTCTCTCTCTCATTATATATTCCCCTCAATTACCCTCTATCTCACCTCTCTCCCCTTATTCCTTTATAGGTACTTTCCTCTCCCCCCTCTCCCCCACCCCCTAATTACTGTCTATATCTCTCTCTTCACCTCTCCCCCTGTCTCTTTTCTCTCTTTGTTGATACTTTCCCGTCTCCCCCTCTCCTCTTACACCCTAATTACCCCCAACTCTCCCTCTTAGAACTCTCTTCACCCCAATCACCCTCTCTCTAACCTCTCCCCCTCCTCTCTCTAAACTTTTTTGACAGATACTACGTATGCAGTTTTTAAGGGCTTATGAGTGCGTACGCACTCACTTTCCTAAAGACGGCGCATAGGCACTCACTTTCCTAAAGATAGCGCATACACGATATCTTTTATAGGATCGGGAACAACAGACCTAAGTGCGTATGAGGTGATTTCAAATTTTAGAACTGTGCACGCGCTGCTTGTTTTTTCATATTTTTTTTGGGTGGTGTCCACTTTTTTGACCACCATCTTTGTGCACATACCAGAGAGAGAGAGAGAGAGAGAGAGAGAGAGAGAGAGAGAGAGGAGAGAGAGAGAGAGAGAGAGATGAGAGAGAGAGAGAGAGAGAGAGAGAGAGAGAGAGAGAGAGAGAGAGAGAGAGAGAGAGAGAGAGAGATTTGGGGATATTTAGGGGGTAGGATGAGAGTGGAAAGGAGAAAATGTTAACAAAGGGAGAGATGGGGATAGAGGTGAAGAGAGAGAAAGAGTAATGAGGGGGAGGGGGAGAGGGGAGAGAGGTGTAAGAGGAGGGTGATTAGGGGGAAAGAGAATGACAAAGATAGAGAGGGAGGTAGAGAGAGAGTAATTAGGGGGAGGGGTAGAGTGGGGTGATGAAAGTATCAATAAAGGGAGAGGGGAAAAGATGTTAGAGAGAGAAAGGGTGATTGGGGGGGAGGAGAAAATGAGAGAGAGTTGGGGAAATTCAAGGGTAGAGAGTTGGGGCAATTCAAGGGTAGGAGGGAGAGGGGGAGAGGGGAAAGTATCAAGAGAGATCGAGAGATCGAGAGAGAGAGAGAGAGAGAGAGAGAGAGAGAGAGAGAGAGAGAGAGAGGGGTGATGAAAGTATCAATAAAGGGAGAGGGGCAAAGATGTTAGAGAGAGAAAGGGTGATTGGGGGGAGGAGAAAATGAGAGAGAGTTGGGGAAATTCAAGGGTAGGAGGAGAGCGGGAGAGGGGAAAGTATCAAGAGAGAGAGAGAGAGAGAGAGAGAGAGAGAGAGAGAGAGAGAGAGAGAGAGAGAGAGAGGGGTGATGAAAGTATCAATAAAGGGAGAGGGGCAAAGATGTTAGAGAGAGAAAGGGTGATTGGGGGGAGGAGAAAATGAGAGAGAGTTGGGGAAATTCAAGGGTAGGAGGAGAGCGGGAGAGGGGAAAGTATCAAGAGAGAGAGAGAGAGAGAGAGAGAGAGAGAGAGAGAGAGAGAGAGAGAGAGAGAGAGAGGGTAATTGGGGTCAAGAGAGAATGAGAGAGATTTGGGATAAAGTTAGAGGGAGAGATATGTGAGAGAGAGAGAGAGAGAGAGAGAGAGAGAGAGACGGTAATTGGGGAAGAGAGAATTAGAGAGAGAGTTGGGGGTATTTAGGGGGTAGGAGGATAAGTGGAGAGGGTGAATTATTGACAAAGGGAGAGAGGGAGAGATGGGGAGATAGGTTCAAAGAGATAGGTCTAGAGAGAAGGTAATTAGGGTGAGGGGGAGAGGAGGGAGAGATAAGTATCAACAAATGGAGAGAGAGATGGGGGGGTATCAACAAAGGAAGAGATGGGAGAGATGAGGATTTATCCCTCTAATTACCCTCTATCTCTATCTCTTTGTTTATAATTCCCTCTCCCCCCTTGCCCTCCCACTAATTATCCTTTATTTTTCTCTCTTCACCTCTCTCCACATCTCTCCCTCTCTCCCTTTGTTTATACTTGCCCCTCTCACTCTCCTCTTATCCACTAATTACACCCAACTCTCTCTCTCTAATTATATATTCCCCTCAATTACCCTCTATCTCACCTCTCTCCCCTTATTCCTTTATAGATACTTCCCTCTTCCCCCTCTCCCCCACCCCCTAATTACTCTCTCTATCTCTCTCTTCACCTCTCTCCCTGTCTCTTTTCTCTCTTTGTTGATACTTTCCCCTCTCCCCCTCTCCTCCTACACCCTAATTATCCCCAACTCTCCCTCTTAGAACTCTCTTCACCCCAATCACCCTCTCTCTAACCTCTCCCTTCCCCCCCTCTCTCTCTCTCTCTCTAGTTACCCTCTCCTTCTCACCTCTGTGCCCCCTCCCTTTGTTGATACTTCACTCTGCCCCTTTGAATTTTATTGCTAGAGATGGGAAGGAGATGTAGAGAGACTAGTCGATATCTTAGGGGAGAGAGAGTGACATAGAGGAGTAAGTGATTAAGAGGTAGAAATACAAGTGTTGTTAGTTGTTAATGCTACCTATGGGTTGTTAGTGTAAAGCGCCAACACCCTTGTTTTGTTGCTTATAATATCAAAAACAATTGTACAACTATATTATATTGTATATTTATAATAATAAAAATAGTTATAAACCTCAACAAATATTCCTATCTTATCACAAATCTTGATAAGATTCATGTTCACATCTAAAATGACAATAAGAAATTTTAAACACACTTTAAAAAATAATAATTTTGAAACACACTTTAAATTGGAATCTTAAATTATCAAATATTATGAATAGCTTAGCAACCAAGATAAAATTTTAACATTTTAATCAAACTGTCAATTACAAATGAAACTAATCACATTTGCTTTTATTTTAAAAAATATTAAAATAATACTAATATTAACAAAAATTATTTTGTATAAATGAAAAAATATTTTTACTTTTTTATTTGTAAGGGCAATGAATCATAGTATCCCCAGATTCTATATTTTCAAAAAGAAAAGACAAATTAAGAACCATATTTATAAGCGGTAGCTTGGGGCATGCACGACAACCCAATAACATGTCTAGATCGAAAAAATTAATATCTTAATTGACTAGAACATTTTGTTGCATCTTTCCCAAATATAGTAGAACCGTTTTGTCGACTGCATAGACACCACAGTATTCCTAGTTTTCCAGATTGCAAACAAGTTGATTCATTTCTTTGTTTACAACGGTCCAACAGATTATTTACGTTGAGCACTTTGGATCCTACATCCTTTCGTGGTGGATAACTAACTGACAAAATCACTATAAAGCAGCCATTTTGTTGGCTGTGTAGACACCGCCCTTTGTTTTCTAGATTTTGGACGAAGGTATTTATGCTTTGTTGTACTTTATTAAAAAAAAATTGTACAAACGAATATATTTAAAGAAAGGCTAGGGACTCCATAAAAACATGAATGATTCAATATTCGCTGTTATCAAATATTTTATATTTAATTATTATGTACTATCTAATCTAATCTAAAGAATCTAATTATTATGTACTATCTAATAAAAAGTGTTTTTTGAATGATGTGCGAATTTGGCGGAATGGATACCCCTCAGTCCTTAGCTCTTAGCTGAAGAGGTTCAGCCTATTGACTCGTGCCTCCGTATCGGGTGGCAAAAATTACTATGTGAAGGCCCTCGCTGGGCTGGCAGCTCGCGGACTTCATGCCCTTGCTGAGCTGTCGTGCTCGTTGGTCTGGACGTTCATCAATATATATATATATATATATGACTGCATAACCACCAATTAATCTTATTGTATTTATTATCATAAGAGAAGGAAAATGTGTTTAGTTATATAAAAATGAATTAACTGTTTGGTTGTGTTGAAATGTGAAAGTTTGAATGATAGAAGTGATCTAACTTATCAATCAAACCAGTCTTTTTATTAAAGTAGTTGTCTTTAGCAGCTTTGAGAATGCTTTTTTGATTTCAAATCTGATGCATACCCCATCGCAACTTTTAAGCTTTTTGAGTGATGGTCCATCTAAAGCTATAAAGGTGATAACTTTTTTTTCACGTTCTTTGCTTTCACAAACCTTTTCAAAACCAAGAAAGAGTACAGATTTTTCTAGATTATATCATGAGTTTCATTACAATATGCTTAAGATTTAAGTTCAACTTAAAAAAAAAATTGTCAAAATGTAATACTATACTGAAGAGTCATTTGATTGATCCAACTAAACAAGGAAAATGGATTTGTGTACCGCAAACCGCATCTAAAGATAATTGTGATTGTTTGCAATAATTGGGTAGTCAAAAAGTGTATGGGGTTTAATATAGTGTCGGCGGCAAAAGAAACAGCACAGTAATAAGTGGCTGGTTGTATCTGCAATTTGATGTCTATGGTAAACCGTTTTGTTAATTTATGTTGTATTCTCTTTCAATTACTTCTTGTACCTCACCTGTTATTTTTTATGCTCTTACTTTGATTCAATACTTCAAAAACAATGGCGAGTAGAAGTGGAAGTGCACACGTTGTAGCGTTGGCCTTTCCTCAAGCAGGCCACACAAATCCCATTCTGCAATTCTCAAAGGACTTGGCCTCCCAAGGCGTGCTCATCACTTTCGTCAGTTTCGCCTTTGACCACCACAGAATGTTAAAGGCGGAGAAAACGCTCCAACGCCTGGGCATACGTATTCGGTTCGAGTCCATTCCGGACCGACTTCCGCCTGGAATTGACATCGTTTCAGATCTTCCTAAAATCTTATCGCAGTTACATCAGATGGAGGGATCCCACCTGGAAGAGCTCATTCACCGCCTCAACGTAACGGGACCTCCTGTCACTTGTATTGTTCATGATGCCTTTATGCCTTGGGTTGCCCAAGTTTCGCAAAATTTAAGCATCCTCCGAGCTCTTTTCTACACGCAGTCTGCAACTGTTGCTGCAATCTATCATCATTTTAAATACGATTTGTTTGTTAAATATCTCGCCCTTTTTATCCCACACTCGTAGTAATCTTTTAAATTATTTCTTCCCTTTTTCGCTCTCGCATCCCTATCTGCTCAAAATTAAAGTGAAACTTTGCTTACAACAAAAGTTTTTTTGTTTTGTTTTGTTTGGGTTTTGTTTTCACAGTGGAGAAGTGGAATAACTGCGAACAGGATTCGAATGACGTTGTTGTCATTCCTGCAATCGGCGAGATGAGAATGCCCGATTTACCGTCGATATTTTTCCCTCCACTTCTCACTGCTGGTTGTCTCGACATCAATCTAAAACTCATCGAGAGTTTTAACGGCGCGTCTTGGGTGATATTGAACTCGTTTGATGAGCTCGAAAGCAAAGCAATCAATTACCTGAGGGAAGCAAATGTTCCAGTCTGTACGGTGGGTTCACTCATTCCCTCCGCTTTTCTGGATAGAATAAATAGCGAGGACACACAGTTCGGCGGCAGCCCCTGGGAAGAAGAGACAGAAGAGTGTATGGAATGGCTCAACTCAAAGCCTCCTCACTCTGTTGTCTACGTTTCCTTCGGCAGCATAGCCGCCATTAGTACAAAACAACTCAGGGAAATAGGTCGTGGCTTGCAGAGCAGTGAGCAGAATTTTTTGTGGGTGATCCGTAGCGCCGCAGGGCAGGGAACTGTGTGGGAGGGGTTTGCAGAGGAGATTGGAGATCGGGGATTGATTGTGAAGTGGAGTCCTCAACTGAAAGTGTTGAATCACCCGTCGGTGGGAGCGTTTATGTCTCACTGTGGGTGGAATTCGACGGTGGAAGGGCTGAGTGCTGGGGTTCCGATGCTCGGCTGCGACCTCTGCTTCGATCAGCCCACCAATTGCAAAGTAATGGTGGAGGTGTGGAAGATGGGTGTGAAATTAAAGCGGACGCAGCAGGACGATGGTGATGTGACGTTTGAGTGGGATGAGATTGAGAGATGTGTGCGGAGGGTGATTTGCAGCGAGGAGGGTGCAGAGCTCCGAAAGAATGCAGTCCATTGGAAAGAGTCAGCGAAAACGGCGACGATGGAAGGCGGTTCTTCTCATTCCAACGTTAGCAGATTTGTTAAAGAGGTGACAAAATTTCGACAGTTACTAGTGTCTCAATTAAATGAGATTTGATTAATAGTTAGTAGTCACTATGTAGAAAGTTGGTTTGTCCAAAAGTTTCTGTCGATAGGCAGATTATTTATGCAATTTATTTTTTAGGCTGGTCAATCACATTAAAGAATTTAATAAATTTTTTTTAATTTCTTATAGTTAAAATTTATGAACATATTTTTATAATTTAAATATTCTTATTTATTGACTCTATTATTAGTTTATTGTGGAAATAGTCATTGTTCATTTTTTAAACAATTTGAATTATTTATCTTTTGTTTGAATGCATATTATTAAATACAAAGTACTCTCCAATGAAAAAAATATTACAATAGATGCAAAAGATTAATTGTCATTTAATGCTCATTGATTGCATATTGTTGTCCTTGTTCATTGTTTCAAAGCAATTCTAGAAGCATTCTCAAATTTCATTGTTTCTGAAAGTGTTCTCAGGTTTCGTTGTTTCTAACTATTTCCAAAAGCGTTCTTAGTAATTTCAGAAATAATTTCAGTAAGAACAAGAAAAACTGATTAGTATTTATTTTCTTTCATATTTGAAAGAAAAATTTAGAAAATTGTTGTTTTTGCTTGTAAGATTGAGCTACCCAATTTGGAAATTCCCCAAATGGGCACTAGGTTTGCTTATATGAAGTATTACATCTGGATATATGGTTCTTATATTTTGGTTTGCCCTCTAATTGAGGGCAGAGTTCTATCAGTAACATTTATTGAAAATTGAAGATTTTGTGTCTATTTTAAAATTCAAAGCAAGTGTTATTGTTTGTTCAAAGATGGTGGGTGTAACTTATCTTAGTCCAATTTAGATCAATTTTTAACAAGTTTTTTCTTCCTTATCCGCTGATCTTTTTTGTCAACCAATTTGCGTATGTATATTTGAATAAAAAGTTTTGGGTTTTCTAAATTTATCTTATTGCAAAGTATTTAAGATTTTCACATAACCATTCATAAATGTTATTTTTTCAAAAAAAATGATAAATAACAGTGTTAAGTGATTTTATGACAAGTACCAAATTTGCTATATCGACAAAGATTAATTTAATTTCAAACATCACAATTTGAACAGATTTACATCCATAAAAATATAGATATCCATAAATACAGATTTACATTAATGTCCTAAGGTGCATAGAATGTTGTCAAAGTTCTGTAGAAGAAAACACTTTATTTTCCAACATCTATGCACCAGTATTCGCCAGATATAAATATCTACACCTACCAATGCTTAATTACAGATTACAATGTTCATGGCAGTTACAAACTTGTCATTTAGAAATATATTAGTGAATAGGGCCTTCCAATCATCCAATGAACTACCCAGCTCGGTAAAATCCTATCAAACATCTAAGATATTGATAGAAAATCCTTGTATAGCTTTTAACAAGTGTTGACTGACTATGCAGAAGTTTGCACACCACTTAGAGGAAGATTTGCTATACAAAATAAGGTCCACGAGATGCAAGGAGAACCACCTTCAAATCTGAGCTTCCCACACCAATCTCATACTTAGTTGACTTGCAAAATGAAGATGCTACACACAGCCATGATGGCCCTTTCCTCACACCAAACTTTGGAACACACTCGACTTGTTTAATAGCCCTTGTTTTGTTTTTTTCTGTTGAGCAACTACACTTATAATTTAGTTTTTAATGGCAACCTATCAACAGCATTTAAGGATACAGAATAAGGCAATAATCCATTCTCAATCTCCTTTTTGCATGAAACAAGAAATATATAGAAGTATTAAAACTCCATACTAGCAAGATAGAAACAAAACTAAGGCATCATCGTGTGCACTCTCACAATCTTAATTTTTATCTTTGGCTCTTTTCTTTCTCTTCTTTCTTTTTTTTTTCAATCTTTAAATTAAAGAAGAAACATATAGAAATATAGATGTATTTTAAGTTGCATATTAGCAATAGAGAAATTCAACAAATAAACATATTGTTGTGTAACCATTTTGTACCCTTGACAAGATAAGATGCAGTCAAGTTTCTTTTTAAAGAAAACACACAAGAACATATATTTAATATGTAATAGTTTTCTATTTTATTGTTGTAATCTACAATATTTTGCATATTAATTTGTTGCATGAATCATTCCTGTAAGCACTATTAGACTTGAGGTATGTAGCTCTATTCCATCTGAATTGAAACATTTCGAAGATGTTAATTTCTTATACATACATACATACATACATATACATACATATATACACATACATGCATGCATGTATGTATGTATATGTACGTATGTATATGTATATATGTGTGTGCATGTGTGTGTGTGTATGTAGAAACAAAACAAAGGCATAAAATCTTAATTTTTATCTTTGGCTCTTTCTTTCTTTCTTTTTTCTTTTTAAGCAATCTTTAAATTAAAGAAGATATATATATTTTTTACAATGACAAGTTTTACATTTCTCTATCGTGGGGGAGCATAGATGACTATGTCATGTATGTGCTTAAGGATTCTTTTCTGGATGGAGGGTTCATTTTAGAACCAGTTAATGATCTTTTAGATTCTTTATTTAGTGTGAAGGGGTACATAAGAGAAGATGTTTTTTATTCAGATCTGTTTTGGAGACGGCTTATCCGTAGTGTTCATGAACAGTCTTTGGCAAAGTTAAAATCTTTGATGGGTCTCATTCTGTAAGTTTCGAAATGGAAACAGGGGATATCACAGTGCATGGCTGTGCCGGTTGGACTTCACGGGGGAGATTGTTGGGTATATGAAGCCCAACAGTCACACGACTGTTTGCCCCCCAGACTCTACGTTTCTTCCTGAATAAATGTATAAATATATTTGTATGGTCATGTATTGTATATTTGGTTAATAGAAGTTATTCCCTGCTTGCGAGTGGAAGTAGCTATTTTTATGGTGAACCACATAAATAGTTGTGTTGTGTGTTATTTGTGTTTGTCTTTATTTGCTTTCTATTGTTTTGTGTTCATTATATGTTTTTCTCTACTCAATTAAATTAACACTTATTTGTGGCCGCCTTATTTTCTTTCAACCGTTGTCTCTTCTACGAACTTCAGTTCAACAATATTCCTTGCAGCAACTTGTTTTCTTTTTTTGGCTGCAACACCATCTTGATTTGGCATACACCGACAGTTTTAAACCCCACACTCTAAGTAACATATTAAATTTAGAAAATATCAGTTAACTTTGAGTGTTTAACACTTTTAAGTCTAAAAGTCAAAACTTAATGTATGTGATTTAAGCCATCCACTTAATTTATTAAGACAATACTAGAATATAAACTTAAACAGATTGCAGATCAGAACTCTACAGAGTTCTTCAAATGTTACGTATGTGCATTGGATTACACATTACATAATAGCTTGGATCAAGACCTATTTGTAGTTGTAGTGAGGCAGTTTATGCTTGGAGCACACGGTAAGATACAGCAAGATAAGTATCAGATAAATCTGATCTGATGTAGAGGTTGTCAGTAAACAAAATAAGATAAGATCAATCTTCAAGCGGTGGAGATAAGACGATCTTCCATCGATAGTGAAGAGGTCGGTGAACTTGGTCCATTTGGAGAAACATAGCCTCACAATCTTATCCCATCTGATTTCCAAATCAGATTCTATTCACGTGGATATAAATTTAATTGTCATTGTTCTATAGTGTTGCAATAATTGGGTACTGAAAAAGTGTATCGGGATTTATGGAGTGTCGGTGGCAAAAGAAACAGCACAGCAATAAGTGGCTGGCTGTATCTGCCATTTGATGTCTATGGTAAACCGTTTTGTTGATCTATGTTGTATTCTCTTTCAATTACTTCTTGTACCTCACCTGTTATTTTTTATGCTCTTGCTTTGATTCAATAACTTAGCCTTTAAAGCAAAAACTTGCCAGTACCATATTCTGGATGTCTCTCCCAGTCGACAGTCTTGATATTTCTCTGTTATTTATTGCTGCCTCATCTTCACAAATACTGTGTAGAACAAGACATCAATGTTAACCACCTCATTATAGTTATAAATAAAGGCACTTGTAATCGATTAATCATGGAATAAAATTTGTTTTGTATTTCTTTGCTCTAATCATAAATATGTCTAAGATGGTTTAGCATATATTTGTTTCTTCATCTATTTTTACCATGGTCTCTATTTTTGTTCTTTGATTGTGTCTTCAACAAATATGTATGTTTTGTCTGTTGGTGTTATTACATTAGTTTAGATTTAATTAATAAAACTACCGATGGTTGTGTTTTCAGTTGTGCAGTTACACAACCATTTGTTGTTTTGTATTGCCTATTTAAAGGCACACATTTAGAATGAATATGTGTATCTGATAATATATTTTATCCTACAAAATCAAATCAATAATATTTTTCATTTGTGCCATTCTCTGCAATCATGGTTTAGTTTTTTCTGTTCTATGTTGGCTCTACCATTTCAACATGGTATCAGAGCGAAAACTTGTTTCTATGATCTGTGGCTAATGGAGGAATAAGATTGGGGTTGGCTTTTGCATTTGTTGTGTTGCAGAGGAGACAAAGCGGCTACTGGGCGTGACTTAGAAGAACTGTAGATGGCAGTGATATGATTTCAGTGTTTGTAATGGTGAGAGAGGAACAATAAAAGGAAGGTGGAAGTGAAAATAGAGATATGATTCAAGTCCAAACACCAAACTAGAATCTTGCAATCATGTTTCAAGAAAAGAGGTATGAAATGGACTATCTCTTTATAGGGTGACATCAAAATTTTTTTGTTATCATTTTATTTGTCTAAGTGATAAAGATTATGGATAAAGTAGTTACAATTCCTAAATTCGAAGGGCATGAATTCCACACATGGCAAATTAAAGTGCAACTAGCATTAATTGAGAAAGATTTGTGGGAGATTGTGGATGGGACTATAACAAAGCCACAAGATGTAGATGCAGCAACGAAGTGGACAACAAAAGATCGTAGGGCCACGACATTGATTGGTCTTGGTTTATCAGATGCATACTTGCATCATATTGATTTATCAAAGACGTCAAAAATAATATGGGACGGGCTCAATGTCTTGTTTGGTTCTCAGGCTTAAAGTGCCAAGATGTCTATTAAGCAGAAATTGTTCGGGTTAAAGATGAATGGAGGTGATAATATTATTCAGCATATAAGCATTTTTCGTTCTCTCCTTAATCAACTTGCAGGTATAAATGCTAATGTCGCTGATGATGATGCCAAGGCAATATTACTTAACAGTTTGCCTTCTAGTTTTGACCATATTGTCTTTACTCTAAACAAAATAAATCCTAGCTTGGAAACAATAATCTCTTCTCTAATTGATGAAGGAAATAGAACTAATAAGAACTATCAACTTCCTGAAGAATGTGCTTTGGTTGCTAGGAATAAATCTAATGTTTCCAGTAGAAGAGAATTCAAATGCTTTTATTGTCAAAAAAATGGGCATGTGCAGATGAACTATTTTCAACGGGCCAAAGATCTAATCGATGGAAAGTTAAAGAAAGATACATCTTTTGTTGCAACAGAAGGTGAGGCCAACTTTTGTGGATTTGCAGTACATAGAAATGACTCATCTGATGGTGACAGTCCATCAGATGATATAGGGGTTGATACAAGATTTCTACTTTAGAGAATAGTGAATATTGATAGGAGGTTGGAGGCAACGGAGGCAGGAGAATCTTTTATCATTTCAAGTTAGCTTCTCACTCAGAGATGATCATTGCATGAGAAGCAACCTATCTGTGTCCCTGTAAAGTCGGGGCTTGGCAGATTTGTCCCTAAAAAGGGGGCGCGATTTATCTGTGTTCCTGAAGAGAAGAGGGAGCTTGGTAGTGTGATTGTCCCTTCTAGGAGCAAGGGGAGGGATAGGATTGTGTAGGCATAGCGGCAGTGATCAAGTTTCCATAGCACTTGAGGAGGCGTTAGACACACTTGGAGGAGATGTGGATTGGACTTTTAGAGGAAAGGTGTCTCATGTGCAGCACTGGAGGAGGCATTAAACACACTCAGAGGAGATGTGAAATTTCAGAGGAAATGTGTCTCATTGTGCAGGGGAGGTGGGAACTTTTGTTCTTGTGTAAACAGTTCCAGGTTTTGCGGTCAGGAGATCCACTGATGCAGTCAGTTCGATGTTTCTTGGGCGAGTGAGGAGGATTGGTGAAGGCGCTTCATCAAAGTCACTCGAGGGTTGGATTAAAACCCTTGCAAATTCCACTCTTGTTCAGATTAATGTAATAAGGGGGGGAATGTTGGTGTTATTACATTAGTTTAGATTTAATTAATAAAACTACCGACGGTTGTGTTTTCAGTTGTGCAGTTACACAACCATTTGGTGTTTTGTATTGCCTATTTAAAGGCACACATTTAGAATGAATATGTGTATCTGATAATATATTTTATCCTACAAAATTAAATCAATAATATTTTTCATTTGTGTCATTCTTTGCAATCATGGTTTAGTTTTTTATGTTCTATGTTGGCTCTACCATTTCAACATTGTCTAATGTCTACATTTATGTTAGCATCTACTCTTACTTTTTTGAAATATTAACTCTTTTTTTTCTAAATTCAAAAACAACATAAAGTTGACTTCATCGTTTCTCAACCACAAGTAATTGTAAGTGCTACAATAGGAAATTTCTTACGACTAACCGCTTCTCAAAAAAAAATTATATGTAGTTTCAAATGTAAAATCATCTCTGTATATTTATAAATATCTTACCCCATGATGATATAATTCTTCATTCACTATGTCGTAGATAGTCCATTTGAGAACTAATTCCTCAAAATAATTTACATTCTTGTGTTGCCCTCTCTCACTATAAAGTCTCAAAAATTCCATGCCTACTATCAAACTGTAATATTTAACTTAGAATGAACTTACATGCATTGCCAATTCACCATAAATTAGTTGAAACCTTATCTAGAGGTAGAAATATTATGTCAAATATTTGTATAGCCATTCTAGGAGAGGGAAGGATCATTAGCTAGAAAATGGGTCATATGATTTAAGCACATAGGAAGGAAGAAGATTCAGCATTCAAAACCCACACATGCTACCCAAAGAAGAAGAAGAGAGTTGTGCAACAACATGTACATGAAAGTAAAACAAGGATCAAAGCACAACTTTCCCTCCATGTTATCACTTGAATGCAAAACATGGAAGCATTGACAAGGCATGTGAGCTATCTTGCAGGATGCCATGCATCGCAACTACAACCCATGTGCCCTCCCTCCAACCAAAGGCATAGAGAAATTCCCTCATGGCATGCATCTTGAGTAAATATTTTTATTTTCACCTTGATATGACATGATTTTATAAAAATTGTGCTTTGATGACTATGGGTCCGCTCCTAGTCAACATGGAAAGAGTTAAAAGTCCAAGATATAAGGCAGCCCCAAAATAAAATAAATTAACCTTTGGTAATGGAAGCCACAAAATCTAGATATTTTACTTCATTAACTTGAAATAGATATCCAATTGAAATACATGAAAATTTCAAAACTATAAAACATAAGGACATGAAATTAATGAACCCTATATTGGAAATCCTTCAAAATAAGACATCTATAGATATTTTATTTGGGGTGTATGTATCCCATGCTCTTAGGTCTCAACTATAGAAACATCAAATATGAAATATATTAAACTTATTACAAAATAACAAATATATTAGATCCTTTACAAGACATTATCTTTTCTTGAGGATTTTTTTGTTACTATTACTATCTAATTCGACATTTGAATAATGTCTAAATACATAATAGAAATATTTACTTTTGATGGATATATATAATTCATCTCATTATCCTTACTTGAGTCTATATATTTATTTCAAAGTTGGGTTTATTTTTTAAATGCTATGTAAGAAAAACAAATTAAATTTGCAATTCCTTTAGAGCGATAAGATCACTATGGCACATAGTCACATGCATCTTAAGGTTCCAAGAAATACAAAATTTCTATAAATAAAATATAAAAGCCTAAATATGACATTTAATTTAACCTTTTTAAATATTAACATGGACTAAAATGTATGCACAAGTGAATAGGTAACTCTATATCATTAGGGACTTGAGAAGAAAATGAAACCATAGGGATTTAGGATCTACCACCCAAGTCGAGAGGTTTGTACTAGGCACAGTCGACCATGAGACAACTAATCTATCATCAAAGAGATTCAAACCCTCCTTAATGGAGTTGCCAATTTTGCTAACACAGAGCAACTACCACTACACCAAAAGCTCAAACTATTAGCGAGAGCACCACCAAAGAGGTTAGGGTGTTGAGGATGGTTGAGGGTCCCACACAATAATATAGATATAAGTAGAACAATTTGTAACTAAATTATCAATCTACCATGATGTTACAAACTCTATACTTTCTAGTTACATTATCCACTAAGTTGCAGTATCAACACAGAGTCATTTTGCAAAAATGTTGCAACTGCAACCAATGTTCATCCACAAAGTCAAAGAAAGAATTAAGAACTATAACTGTATCTATTGTTTTGGGAAATATTGGTGGTGTTATGGGTTTTATTTAGAGTATTGGGACTTCTTTTTTTAGTGTTACTTAGAAAGGAGGACCACAAAAAAAACTAAAAATGAAGCCACCAAGAAGATTAGGGCAAAAAAATCTTTCTACAAGCTTCTCTTTAGATCTGCTAGCTAATGCCTATAAGCTCTATCTCCTTTGTTTTTCTTGTATCTCAAACAAGAGATGATCGTGTTAATTCTACTTAATACCTCTAGAAGTGTTTAGACTTCTTCAGATCTTCTAAGCTATTTCTTATTTTTTATTCTCTACTTTTGATACACTAGCACATGATAGTTTATTGTTTTTGTATTTTGTAGACGTGGAACACTTTCCTCTTTATGTTGTGTCATAGATGTTTCATATGATTCTAGATCATTATTAATTTCTCAACTAAGTCTTAGGTTATGAATTTGCAAATTAGCATAAACCATTTCCAGATGGTGTTTTTTTGAAGTTATGAAACAAAAGAACTTTACTATTATCTTAGATAATATATTTGTAATCTAAGTCCACATGTCTGCACCTTATTGGCTAGTTCAAGTCTTCATCATATACGAAAATGTGGTTTTCCAGGATTTTTTTTTCTCTTATGTTCAATAATGTTCAAACCATAAATGTAGAAAATTTGGACACTTTGTTAGAAACTACTTACAATGGTGATAATTTCTGAATGGTGAATGCATTTACAAGCTAGTAACTATGCTTCATAATCATTCAACTTTTCCTTACAACACTTGTTTTGTTTTGACATCTTAAGCTCATTTTTTAAATCTTGTTTTTATGGATTATATGTGAATAATATATGTTTCAAATATAGAGCATTCATCTATTAACATCAGAACTAGCCAATTGCTAAAGTATAGTGTAACTATATTATTTCTTTTGAAAAAGTGATTCAAATGGTAAATATAAGTTGTTTGCATCCTTGATCTACACTCTCTTCTACAAAAAAATAAACCATATGCTTCTTCCACTACATCTTTATAGAATATTCAAACATCTTATCTGTAAAGCGGAAAAATCGAACCCTAGTTGTTCTCCCCCCCCAACTCCAAGGAGAGAGAAGGGAGGTCACTAGGGTTGATGGTTTTCACTTAGGAGAGACTTTACATTCAAAGAGGGGTTGAAACCCACAAGATCCAATCCCACACAATGCAAGACTGGATTCTAAATGAGTTTCAAGGGTTAAGACATCAAGGATACCCTCTTTTGTAAAGAATGTAGATAGAATGATTGAACTAGGAATGCATGTAAAGTGAGAAAGATTCACTTATAAACAGAGATAGGGATATGGGATGAAGCTGCAGACCTGGAATTAGCAGTAAAATGTCGAGATGATGCTGCTCTGCAAATTTGAGTGAAAGTTGACGGGACGATGGCGCCCGGAGTGCACACGGTCCTCCGAAAAATCTGCGAAACGAATGGGGATCTGTTCGTCTCTGCACAAGGATTCCAGATCTTCAATTATAGCCGCGTACCTGCAACCTACACACAGAAAAGAGAGGACGATTGGGGGGTTAGGGATTAGCGGTTTGCCTTTAGGTCAAACCCCGATTTTGGAATTAACCAAGAAATGAGAATGCTGTAAATGTAAATGTTTGTAATGTAAACAAGTACTGATACCTTGTTGTAAGAATGTTTGTATTCTTACATGCGAAGGTGTAATGTATGTTGTATGTTGTATGGTGTATGTGATCTCCTCTTCAATGGTTGAATCCTTGTCATGAATGCAACACCTAGCCTTGAATGGAGACTTAGAATGCTCAATTGCTTGAAGGAATGCTTGAATGCTTGAATGTTTGAATGTTTGAATATCGCTTCCGCCTCTTGCACACATATGTTTTTTTCCTCTTTTTTGGAAGAGGAAATGTAGTTTATATACTTGTTAATTAGGGTTGAGAGACTGATTTTCCCAACCTTAGGCCGACCTAGAAACAATATTTTCCAATTTGCAAACTTCAAGACCTGATGCCCAACAAGAGACCGGGCCCAAGATAGGGCCAGGGACCAGGGCGCTGGGCGCCATGGTCCCACCTCCCGAGACAGCATGGTGCAAGGAGGGATCAGGCCAAGGTGCAAAAAGATGCAGTCTTTGGTGTCGTAAACAGGTTTCGAGGTCTCCATTCAGGTTCAACGTTGCGCCGCCATCGTGAAGACCCAAATGCAGTCGAAATTGCAAGTGTCACAATTTTAGGACGCTACATTTAGCCCCCACTTTAGCGGGAGTATAAGCGTACGCCCATACTTCCGGTAAAGTACAAGGAAACAACATTGAAAGACTTTTACCACGTCAAGGAGGCAAGATACCCCAAGCCCCCAGTGGACTAAGGATTTTACGACTTCGATTGACAAAGTAAAAGGGAAGATCACGAGGGAGAACCATGACTGTCAGTAGTAAGGTTCCCTCACTATGAGTCATGCAAGAAAGATATCAAAAATTTTCAAGGCAAAGCTAAATTTGTCAAGAAATTTTCAAGTATCTTGGAGAGATATGAACGGGGTGTATGCCCCCCTACGTTAAAGCGATCGCACACGCCTCATCGGGGGTGATTGCTTTAAGGTAGTGATACATATAAGAAATGAGAAGAGAAAGGAGCACGTTATCACAAGGATTTAGCCCCCAAGTGTGAGATTAGCCCAAGGATAATAGACACAAAACACAAAGCACGAGGTGACTTTTCTTTCCTCGGGGTCAGTATGTTGTATGATAATTCATGTATATCATATGTATGTATGCATAATTGTTCTTCATTCCCCAGTCAAGGAAGGTCACCTAGAAGAAGGGAACACATGTGTCTTTTGAGTCAACATGAGAGAGACCAAAAGAGATCTCAATGCTTTGCATCGTCCGCAAGTAGACAACACTAAGGACAATAAATAGAAGAATGAGAATAACACATAGAAGAAGTAACAAAAGAGATCAAGAGAGGAGGAGAGAGTTTGCTATGCTAATGAAACTAGTCTAGCACATCATCTACCCCCTGATCTTGCTGATCAATATTTCGGGAAGGCAGGAAACACGCTAGAGGAGGAACATCCAACACAGCAGATGGAGCTATCACAAGATCCAAACAAGGGCTATGTTCATGTTCCAAGCCACGTTGTTCTTGTCTAGGAGCTAGGATAAGTGCTTTAGAAAATTTGTTAGATAAATGGTTATCAACATCAACATATTCATATTCACTATCAGAATGAACAGAAGTAACATTTTCATCATGAATAACATTTTCATCTATATCATCATCAAGATTTATAAAAATAGGATCTTTAACTCGCACAGGATCAAGACCATCATGCATCTTATGTTTAAGAGATTTTGGCTCAATTTTCGGTTGAGGAGAAAATGGAATAATACTAACTGAAGGTGTTTTTGGGGATTGCAAAGTTTGAGAAGCAGTTGCCTGAGCTCTAAGACGACGCTTTCGTCGGCGTTCACGTGCAGAACGATTTCGTCTAGTCTTAGAAGGAAGTTGAGAAGATTGAGGAGGAGGAATGTTCTCATCCTTATCACTTGGGTGTTTAGGTTGTAGTCTCTTAGGTTGAATAATAGGAGAAGAGGAAGGTCTATTTTCTCTATAAGAGGAAGGAGGAGGAACTGCTCCATATAAAGGAGGAATATTTGGTTTAGGAAGGAGATCAAGTCCATCATGATGAGGAGGTATAGGTCTACTTTTAGAAATTTTATTAGATATAGGCATAATCACATTCATAGGGATGGGTTGGGAATCTTCTTGAGGAAAGACATTAGTTTTATCTTTCAAAGGAAGAACTTCCTTCTCAAGAATGATAGGAATATCAAGTTTGGGTGTTCTAGGCTCACTTAGAGATAGGATCATATCTTTTTTCCACTTTTGATAAGATTTGAAAAGATGATCACTCCGCGGTGGAAGAGATTGGAATTGTTTAGGCCAAAAATAATCAATAGGAACGCTAGAAGTTCTTTCAGCTGGTTTAAAGAGACTATGATTGACAGTAACAACTTCACCATTATGGGGAAATTTCAAACACTTGTGAATAGGAGAAGCAATAGCTTTCATGGAAGATAGCCAAGGATAGCCTAGCTTCACACGAAATTGTTCAGACGATGGAATAATAGCAAAGTCCACATCAAGGGATTTGTTATGGACCTCAATAGGTAATGTAATAGAACCAATTGCAGGAGAAGAAAATGCATCAAATAATTTCACAACCACATTTGTTTCATCATAGATCACTTGATTCAATTGCAAAGTAAAAAGAAATTCTTCAGTAATAACATTAATCATACAAGAAGGATCAATAAGCACTCCACGGCAAGGTGTATTCTTGACTTTTGCAACTATATATAAAGGACCATCAGGTGCCCTGATAGTTTCACTGGAATCAAATGTGATGGAAGGTTCCTTAGGGATTTTCTGCTGCTCCACAAAGTTAATCACATTTGGAGTCATAGACACAAGACTATCAGGTGAGAAAGAGGAATCATTAGTCTCAACCACATTAGAGGTATGAGAAGGTAATGGATCAGTAAAAATCTTAAGATTTTGGTTAGGAGGAGCTATAGATGTGTTGCCTTTATCATTCACACCAGAAATAGATATAGTATTATTATCAATCAAATCTTGAATTTTACCCTTTAAAGCAAAACATTTTTCAGTATCATGCCCAGTTTGACGATGAAATTGACAAAAAGATTTGTTATCAAAATAGGGTGAGTTAATCTTTGCAGGATCTATTTGCTTTATAGGAGGAAGAGTAAGCACATTTTGTTCCAATAACTTATTCATAATACTATGCAATGATTCATTCAAAGGAGTAAACTTTCTTTCTTTCTTGAAAAACTTAGAAATAGGAGGCACACCTAATGCTGCATTCACATTGTTGTTGATGATGTTTTCATTGAACTTAATTGACTCTCTATTCGGTTTAAACTTCCCAAATGGTTGTTGACTACTATCACCCTTATCACTCAGAGCCATAGGATTTGCCTGTTCCATTTGACTCACAGTCAGTTGATAATTGTGAAGAGTTGCGCACAACTATTGGAAAGAAGTAAACTCAAAAAACAGAAGTTTTACTCTAATATCTTTTTGTAAATTAGAAATAAAGATCCTTTGAATATCATTGTCAGGTACTGGAAAAGAAATTTGAGCATACAAATGCTTATATCTACCGATGAAATCAGTCACTTTTTCTTTAACACCTTGTTTACAATGCATTAAATCAATCAAAGTAACTTTAGGACTTATATTGTTTTGAAATTGTTGAATAAAAGCATTTGCAAGTTGTTCGAAAGAAGTAATAGAATAAGAAGGCAACGAGCAATACCATTGTAGGGCTTTATCTCTTAATGTTCTAGTAAACAGTTTTGCAAGCAACCTTTGGTCATAAGCAAAATCAGTACATATTGTTTGAAAGGTCTTAACATGTGTTAGAGGATCACCCTTACCATTATAAAGCTCCAATTGCGGGATTTCAACATGTTTAGGGGGGATAGCTCGAACAATGTCAAGAGAAAGTGGGCTCGCAACATCAAATGTGGGCACACTAGACTTAGATTGATTCATAGAGGCAATTTGTTGTTGTAAAGAAGAGATAGTTTGTGCAAGATTGTTAATGGTCGCTTCAGTCGAAGAGTTCATATTAGACGTGTTAGATTGTGATGGAGGTATTATGTTATTGAAAGAAGGTATTGATTGAGAGTAAGGTGGCAGGACACTATGATAGTTAGTCATAGGAGATGATTGGAAAGAAGGAACAGTACAAGGAGAAATGGAATGGTTAAATGAATTGCCCCCTTGCGTCATGTTCATTTGTGGAGATGCAATAGGAACACTCATTGAAGGAATGAATGAAGAAGTTGGATTGAATGAAGGAAGAGGGTTGATTGAAGAAGAGGGATTGCCCCCATGACTGGTGATCATAGGTGGAATGTCTTGTATTGAAGTAGTCATTATGTTTGATGTAAAAGTAGGTATACTAGCAATAGGAGTTGTCAAAGGAATAGAATGATTAACTTGAGTAGGAGGTTGTGTATAACCCAAAGTTTCGGCACAACTCTTCATAGGCATCACATTTGAATCCACAATGTGTGCAATACCACGCAAAATATCAATTCCATTCTTATCACTTTGAACCATACGTTTTAGACCCTCAATTAATGAAAGAGCTTGACTATCGGGGTATTCTTGAGACATCCATTGTCGAAAATCATCAAATTGGTTATCCAATTTTGAAAGTTGTTCTACAGAAACCTCATGGAGAGCTTCTTCATCATTAAGAGGATTAGAGGAATTACCCATGTCCTCGTTAAAAAGGCCATTCAAATTAGGTTCCATCTCCTCAGTAATTAAACCTTGTAAAGACTTAATTCTAAGGCTTCGTCTAACGGGAATAGTGTAAGTAGGGCTTATTGTTGTAAAACTCATGCACTAAAGAGAGAGAGAAGATTTTGAATTTTATAGGTAGCAAATTTCAATAAAATCAGCCAATCTCCTAGATTTAAGCTGTTAAATACAATCAGGACAATCTCCCGAAATTTTAGAAAAAATGTCAGGGACCGTGGCGAACGAAGTGCACACGGTCCTTGCAACTTTTTTCAAAATTTTCAGGGATGAAAGTTATGATGATTTTAAAGCTAATCTGAAAAAATTGAGTGATTTTACGATCTGTAGATAGGCCAAATTAAAGTTGCAATCTCAAAATTGAACCCTACCAAGATTGTTGAAAAATGCAAAATTTGAATTTTGAAAAAGAGAGGGAAACTGAAATTTTGAATTTTATGATTTTAGAGGGAATACTGAAAGCAATGCAGGCTTTGAAATTTAAAAGTTGACTCAATTTCATGCAAAATTCAAATTTGAAAGCGGAAATCAAAGTTGCCGCAATTAAACACCTAATTTCAAAAGTCACAAATTGTAAAAATTTGAATAAAGCACTGAAATTTCGAATGAATGCCAACACACTTTTCAGATTTAGGACAGTAAGGAACACAATTTTGATATGAATTTTAATTTCAACAATTTTTTGAATGATTATAAGCCTTTATCCAAGCAATCACTAGACCAACTTTGACTTTAATTTTGAAAGTGTTAGAATTGATAAAATCAGCCAAAATTCTGGATTTTAGCAGAAAAACACAGTAAGATCTAGCTCCCGAAATTTCGAAAAAAATGTCGGGGACGATGGCGCTCGGGGTGCACACGGTCCTCGCAACTTTTTTCAAAATTTTCAGGGATGAGAGATATTGTGATTTTGTTGCGGAATCCAAAGTTACAGCCGATTTGGAGGTGTTTTGATCAGTGAAATTATCAGTCAAAGGCTGAATCAGGAGGGTTTTTTAAAAATTAGGGTTTTGACACTTAACCACTTAATCTTCAGAATTAAAGCACAAATAAAAATTAACAATTTGCAATAGAAGGGTAGATCTGAAACAAGCATTAACAATTAAACATTTCACAAGCTTAATTACTAAAAAGAAAATTTTAGGGTTTTTATGCAATTAACCTCTAAAATTTGCAAAAGATCAAACATGAAAAATGTAATTAAGGAAGCAAATTTTTCAGATCTAACCATGAATAATCAGAATTAGGATGTTCACGTCAGGTTCACCAAAATGTAAAGCGGAAAAATCAAACCCTAGTTGTTCTCCCCCCCCAACTCCAAGGAGAGAGAAGGGAGGTCACTAGGGTTGATGGTTTTCACTTAGGAGAGACTTTGCATTCAAAAGAGGGGTTGAAACCCACAAGATCCAATCCCACACAATGCAAGATTGGATTCTAAATGAGTTTCAAGGGTTAAGACATCAAGGATACCCTCTTTTGTAAAGAATGTAGATAGAATGATTGAACTAGGAATGCATGTAAAGTGAGAAAGATTCACTTATAAACAGAGATAGGGATACGGGATGAAGCTGCGGACCTGGAATTAGCAATAAAATGTTGAGATGATGCTGCTCTACAAATTTGAGCGAAAGTTGACAGGACGATGGCGCCCGGAGTGCACACTGTCCTCCGAAAAATCCGCAAAACGAAGGGGGATCTGTTCATCTCTGCACAAGGATTCCAGATCTTCAATTACAGCCGCGTACCTGCAACCTACACACAGAAAAGAGGGGACGATTGGGGGGTTAGGGATTAGCGGTTTGCCTTTAGGTCAAACCCCGATTTTGGAATTAACCAAGAAATGAGAATGTTGTAAATGTAAATGTTTGTAATGTAAACAAGTACTGATACCTTGTTGTAAGAATGTTTGTATTCTTACATGCGAAGGTGTAATGTATGTTGTATGTTGTATGTTGTATGTTGTATGTGATCTCCTCTTCAATGGTTGAATCCTTGTCTTGAATGCAACACCTAGCCTTGAATGGAGACTTAGAATGTTCAATTGCTTGAAGGAATGCTTGAATGTTTGAATGTTTGAATATCGCTTCCGCCTCTTGCACACATATGTTTTTTTCCTCTTTTTTGGAAGAGGAAATGTAGTTTATATACTTGTCAATTAGGGTTGAGAGACTGATTTTCCCGACCTTAGGCCGACCTAGAAACAATATTTTCCAATTTGCAAACTTCAAGACCCGATGCCCAACAAGAGACCGGGCCCAAAATAGGGCCAGGGACCAAGGCGCTGGGCGCCATGGTCCCACCTCCCGGGACAACAGGGTGCAAGGAGGGATCAGGCCAAGGTGCAAAAAGATGCAGTTTTTGGTGTCGTAAACAGGTTTCGGGGTCTCCATTCAGGTTCAACGTTGCGCCGCCATCGTGAAGACCCAAATGCAGTCAAAATTGCAAGTGTCGCAATTTTAGGATGCTACATTATAAGAACTTGATGCATTACATCTATTGTTTTAAGTAAATGTATTGCTAGGTGAAATTTACATCTTGAGAATTTTTGAGTAAAAGTTTAGAAACATGTATAAATATCATTAAAATGATTATTAATTTTTTTTCAAATTATGGTCATACTGTGATATGAATTATTGTATGAAAAATAAAAGTATAAATAAGGCATTAGAAGTGTTGACAAAATATTTCAAATCATTGTTAATTTCATGATACAAAATATTGTATGCAAAGTGAAATTATAATCAAAACATTATAACTATTTTACAAAATACCTCAAATTATCAACATTGTTGTATGTGCACAAAATAGACTTTTGAAAAGGCCTAAAACTTTTTAAACAAAATGAATATTAAGTAGCATAATGTAATCTTAACAAACTTATACAACATCCTCTCAACATGTACCAAACTTTCCGCTTTTATAAGTGCATCAAAATAATGAATTACTTATGAGTCAAATAAGGATTATAAGTATTGTATTTATAAATATTATAATTTATTAAAAAATATTATGAATAACTGATAATTCAATAAAAATTTATCAATTCTAACTTTGAGAAATCAATTATTCAATAATTACGAATTACTAATATAATATTATATTTATATTCAAAATGAATTTATATAAAACAAAATTATAAAATACATTAGGAATTTTTGTTAGATAAGGCACCACTCAATATAATCCATCTTAAACCTCAATCCTAATCTTAAAAAATCACAACTATATATAGAGAGAGGGGGGGGATATTTATCATTCAGTAATAAACAATGTTGAACCAAAACCTATTCAATTTAGTTTTATCCAAAAGCATTCTACATAATGTTCCCCACCAAAAATTTATGTCACTTTGTTGTTGGCCTAAAATTGTTGTCCTATTAATGGTTAAATTCAATGACCAATATAGTTATAATTACACATTTTAACTATAATATACAATAAAATAATTTGCATGTTATATGAAATAAATGTGAAATTTTATGGAAACAATAAAAAAATGCATGATTATAATAAATATAAATATAATGTCTGATATCCCTTCCTTATCATGGTTCATTTGAAGAATGATAATAAAAAGATTAACCACCAAAAAAGTTTACCATATTAAAATTTACACTTTTTTTGTATTAGATATAAGAGATTCAAAAATACATATATTAAAGTTGTTCTAGTTGTGTTTCACATCACAACTTGTTGTAACATCAAACTATACATTTTCACTTCTATCTAATAAAAAAAAAACATATATAAACTACCAGACACGTGCATATAATGTTGTCTACATAGTGTATATAAATCAATAATGACATATATAACATCACTAAAAGGCATATATACACTACACAAAATGTGTTTTTCATCAAACTCTATAGAAGACACCATCTGGATCTCTATCATCCCCTCTCCTCTCTACCCATGCCACCCATCCTGTATTTCCTTCCATCTATTTCAGCTCCTTGTCTTCTTGGATCTACTGGTTGTATGGGTTTTGTAACTCTCACTGCCACTAGAATGGGGACAACTGTTGTAGGTGCCCCAGCCACTATAGGTGGTATAACTGCTAAAGGTACCATTGCCATTGGTGTCTTTGTTGCTCTATCACCCCTCTCTCTTTGTTGCATGAGTTGTGCCATGAAGTTGTGCAATGTTGTTTCAAAAGGTGTCCTTTCCTCGATTCTTCTCACCCATGTATAACCATGAGATATCTCCCATTTGAAGACCCTTGTTGTTCCATCTTGCAACAAGTCCTCAAAATTTTCCTAGAAAGCTTCATAGTAATTGTAACCTGCATGTCTATGTCCTAAAATATGAGTCTCCTCGGAGACTCAGTAAGAGTTCTAACCCTGGCAATATAAACATTGTCATTTCTAAACTTTCAAATAAGCCAAAGAATCTCAATTGAAATACTAGACAAAAAAAAATTGAAATTATTTCTAAGGCACAAGATATCACCAAATACAATCTCAAAAATAGTAATATTCTCATTAATGGAGAAACCAAATAACTTCCATATCTCACTAGCAAACATGTAGTCAAAAAATAGATGCTTCAGTATTTCAAGAGTTTTGCACATTGTACATAGAATAAAATCCCCATTTAGTTTCTTAAGGGGGAGCCTGTGGAGTATCAACCTCCACATAAAACATTTCTTGTATGGCTCCACCAGCTTGCCCCATAAGTTATCAAAGGTTTTACACCAAAAGGAAGAATCATGGTTCACAACCCAACAAGAATTAACATGGCATAAAATTTCCTCATTATCAACAAGGGAAGAGTATAAGGTTTTGGCTTTGACACAAGGGAGAGGTGTACCATCAGGAAATTGAAAGGATAGAAATATATTGTCATCAGCATTGCACTACTTTGGGAGGGAGAGAGACTAGCATGCCTCCCTTAATATAGAGTATGTTCTCCACTGCACTTGTGGAATGCCATACCTTTGACTAATCTCCTCCCAATCCACTAGATATCCATCCTTTATAATGTCATCCAACTTTTTTATCCCCTTCACTGCCTAGCTTTTTGTTGAGCATCCCTGCAACAAAGCAAGGTGTTGATTAGGTTGAAAGGATTAGAATACTGAGAGGGGAGGTGAATCAGTATTCTTACAGATATAGAAAAAAATTCTCAAACTTTAATCTTCCACTAAGATATCAATCTTCATCAAACAAACTTAACATATAGAAAACAACAAATGAAGAATAAACATGAAGAACACAACCACAAGACAAACACCAAATTTTATACTTGGAAAACCCAAATGGGAAAAACCACAAAGAGTATTAACTCTCAGGAGAATATAACTAGTTATATGGTGTTTACAAAAGGGGTATCTCACTACCGGGTGGCTCACTGCCACATTACAAAAGCGGCTCATTATCGGACTACTCACTACAAATATACAAAGGAACGACTTACTGTCATAATGCTGACTGCAACAAAAAAAAAGGTTGAATTGAAAAGGACTGCATCTCCAAATGCACATGACCAGTTTGAAGATTAAGCTCAAATTACAATTTACAAACTCTTACAGTAGATCCAGTTAGAGATCTTTGTACAACTATCCTACAACAGATCAGGTGAAGGACTACTGCACTACCCAACGTTTATCTTCATTGTCCACAACTCACACTTCACACACTGGTACCTTCGTTACTAACTCTCTTTCGCATATCTCAGGAACTTCATCAATCTCTTTCTCACACACACATTCATACCATTCCATTCCCCATGCTACTATATATATATATATACCAGAGGGCACAAATACAAAATAGTGTGTCATCCAAGCCCAACATGTTAGCAAGACTCTCATGTCAGCCTCTGCAAGATCTCTGCATGCTTCCCTTTACATACCTCATTTGCCAATGCATATGCCAAGATTACCGGAGTAGGGAAGGGTCATCTGAATCCAAGAATACTAGCCCATTATAAAAAAATTAAGAATAATATCTCCAAACTACAGACTCTACACATACCAAGGATACCAGAACACGAAACTCGAAGAGATACTATTGATGTGATCAAAACGGATAATACTAGGACACATAACTGATGTTGGGATCAATGAGAACTCAAAATTATGGAACAAGGATCTTCCAGAGATTACCACATTATATTACCTCCATCATACTACATCATAATATTTGTCCATAATAGAAACATCTATCCATAACAAAATAACTACATATATTGACTTCATACAACATCTGGACCAATATGCGGACCAATCTGGGCTACATATATTATCTAATCCAAACTGGATAGCTGGTTTGACATCAATGACAATAATATCAACAATATTCACACAAGTCTAACAATCTCCCCCTTTGTCGTTGATGGAAAAGCATATCCAAAACATAACTACGTACAACTCCCCCTTACTCATGCAACTCCTCAAATCCAAGAAACCACATTCCTTTCTCCCCCTTTTGACATAAAGGAAAAATGATGCCTTTGATGCAAAAAGAATGAAATAAAAATGAAGAAAAACATAATATAGACAACTGCAAAAAATGTCAAAACCTGAACACCGCACAAGAACCTTCAGCTACTCTTCTTCGGAAATATTAACTTGTATTTCTTTTTCAAATTGGGAAGAAGAACTTCCTAAGAATGTATGGCTAGTTTAATGCTAATTGAAAGGCTTCTGCACTCTACTAACAAATCAACTGCATGGTAAAAAACTATACGAAAAAGGTGGGCTCTGCTCATACTCAACTGCATTCCCAAGGAATGCTAAAAAATGCTCCAATTTGGCCTTGACAATCTCCTTAACCTTCCAAAACATGTTCACAAAGTCTTCTCTTTGCCTTTGCAGCAATAAAAGTTCATCTTGAAGATAATTGATTCTTTTCCTTTGCTCTCCATCCTTATCATTCAAAAAAAAAAAAAATTTGCCTGTGGTTGTCCACTCATCTTCAATAGAATCAATTTTGCTTTTATGCTTCACTACAACCACCGACCAAGAGATACAATACCCATAGACTTTGCTAGCACTACAGATACAATTTCTCAATTCCTCAATACATGCTGATAAGATCTTTTGTGCATTAACAAATTCATTCAATAGGTTCTGCATATCCAAACCTTTTTCTTCAACTGATTGCTCAGAGAACTCCTCCTTTAGAACTTCATTCAGAGATTCTGAAAGTAGATTATTGATATCTTCAAGGCTCATATTGTTCCAGATTAAATCATTCAACAAAAAGATTTCAATTCTATCTGACTCGACTGAAGTCAACCACATCACACCAATCTTCTTGATTCCATTCACACTATCAACCAATTTCAGTAAATTAGATTCATCATCCGATTCTCCAGCTTCTTGCTCTGCAACAACCGAATCTCCTCCAGCTACAAGGTATTCTGGATCATCAATCACAACAACATCGTCTGCCTTGCTTCTATTTGGCTTCAAAATACTAACAGGAATAGACTGTCTCCTTTTCTTATTTTCAGAGGAGGAACCTCCAGAACCAAAAATGAAAGATACAAATATTGGGCCAACACTCCATATGTCCAAAAATGCTTTGAAATAGGTATCACAAACTTCCTCTTTATTATTCAGACTATTTAAATATCTAATTATCTACCTTGCAATTGGAACACCAAACTCCCATGTGACATTATCTTTTCTCGAAAGGGATCCCAAACAGTACATAGCCAAACTTATAAGCAATGACCCAAACCAGAAAGCAAAATTCTTCTCTTTTGTCATCTTGATATTCTCTAACAATAATTTACACAAGTCGAATGATTTGTTTTCCATTGCAAGAATATGTGTCATATATACTACAATTGCCAAGGTGACACCTTCCCTATTCCTAAAACAGATTTTATAAGAGATGTCGTAGGAAATACACCTCACCATAGGGTTGATGATTGTGTTAATGATTAAAGCTCGTTGATAACCCTTTACGTTGGTTAGGGCTTCCATTTCTCTGTTCAAGATTGACTTATTTGCCAAAACTTCTCCACTATCACACAAGTTAGTAATTACATAAATAACTTCCTTCGTGATTAGATAGGGTTTATCAAACATGATGATATCATCCCACACACAAGTAAGGATCATCCTGATAACTTCCGCATTATCAAACCAAGGGAATTTTGTCCAAAGATTCAAACCTTTGCTTTCTAATCCTTTTACTCTAAGTTCATATGCTTGATTAATACACATATTTAGTTAATTAGTTGATAAACTCTAAGGTCTTAGTTACCTAAAGGTTTGTTCAAAATGGAGGGTTGATATTTGAATCATCAAAGGGTTTGACTATCATTTGTAGTAGTTCACTTTTCATACTCTACAACCACCTTGTAACTATCTTTGACATTGTATTGACCTAATTTTGAAGTATTCAATCTTATATTTTCCTTTCCTTCCCTGATAGTGATAATTCTATCCTTTAGAATGTTGGGATGACCACCAATCCAAACTCTTTCCACCTCTAATTACTAATGCCCTTATGAAAACCTTCTTCCAAACAGTCCACCACATGATTTCCCTAGATATTTGTAAGGATCCTTTTTGCCTAAGGTAGTTTCTCTATATTGTCTATTATGGGGTATCTACCACACGAATCTTTCAATAAAAGTGTTGAACACTCATCGTGGAAGTCCCATATGAGGTTTTATGTGATAATAGATCTACAAGTCATGAAATTTCATAAGTGGGAGCCTTCTAGTAAGTTTCTTGAGGTTAAAATTCTTGTTGGCTCCTGACTATCTAAATACTTGTTTTGTAGAATCCTTTCATATTTCAAATAAGGCTAAGCAAACATTTTTCATATCAATTTTGTGCCCAATGCTTTGTTTTGAGATGATTGTCTTGTTGACTCAACGCCTCTTTTTGCATATGTTTTGTAAATAAAATCCCAAACTATAAGTGGAAGTTTGTTATGCTGCCACTCTAGTAGGAAGAGATAGACAAGACATTAGATATATCAGTAAAGTTGAGATAACAACTTTCAACATGTCAATACTCGTTGTTAATGAAAGTCATTGGCCTTTCATGGTGAGATTCTATTTGAGCACTATTCAAGAAAAGGGTCTCATGATTTGCCTATTTTGAGCCTAGTAGACCCAAATATGTACTTTGTATTCATCCTCTTTTGAACTCTTTCTTTTTGGGTCAAGTGGAGAGAGAATATTTCAAACTTTGTCTTGTTCACCACTTTGCCTAAAGCATTAGTGTAGGCTTTCAAGATCTCTTTCATTAGGTTTTATTCATTTATTTTAGATGAACCAAATAAAAAGGTGTCATTAACAAATTATTGGTGTGATATTGGTGGGAAATTACTATTTATGTAAATGCCTTCTAGTTTCCATGTTGTGACAACATGATTGATTGTTCTCCCTAAAGTGTCAAACATCACAATGAAAATGAAAGGAGATAAAGGATCTCCTTGACATATTCCTCTATATTTTTAAAAAAATCCTTAAGGGGAGCCATTGATTAGGATTGAATAAATATGGCTTGCAATGAACTTGACGATCCTATCTAGCCATTTTTTCTCAAAGCCTTCAAAAGCTTCAAGTGCCTTGACTAAGAACCATCAATCCAATCGATCATAAGTGTTCTTAATGTCTAGTTTGACTAGCATGCAATTCTTTCATGTTATCTGTGTAGAATGTATAGCCTCTTGTGCTATAATGACCCCATGAAATAAGGATCTTCCTAAAATGAAACTGCTTTGTTTTTCAACAATGATGTTAGGGAGGATCTTTTTTAGTTTGTACACCATAGCCTTTGAAAAAAATTGTAGAAAATTTGCATATGAAGATATGATGATAGTCATCTAATGAGAATTTTTCGGTATTAATGCACTCAAATTCATGTTTATTGATCAAACCTTTTAGCAACTTACCTTTTTTTTAGATTCTTTAGTTGCTTCCTATATATTCTTCTTATGATGTCCCAGAAATTATTAAAGAATCTTGTAGGAAATTCATCTGGTCTTAGGGATTTGTCAGGGTGTAGCTAGATCATAGCCTCTTTTACTTCATGTTTTGAAAAAGGCTCCAAAAGCATTTTGTTCTGCTCATGGAAACCAACTTTGGAATACCTTCTGGAAATTGAGATTGAGAGTTTTTGTTTTTAACCTTCCTGATTGTTAAGAAGATCCTAAAAGAACTCAATCATTTTCACCTTTATAGATTTAAGGTCTTTTTTAATTGATCCATCTACACTATGAAAAAAATTAGATTTTTGTCCCCATCTTTCAATCAAACCTCTCTCGACTTTTTGGTCCATACGATTTTCTCTCTAATAAGCACTTCTATATATTGACTCAATTGATTTTCTATCAAGAATATTTCCTTATTCATACCAGACGAGAAAACTTAATCATTTAGGGCTTGAATATTTCCTTCAATTATACTTTTTCTTTCAAATATATTCTTGAAATGTTTTGCATTCCATTGCTCCAGGTTCTTCTTCACATAGTTCAGTCTATAGAATAGTCTAAACATTCATTATCATGACTAGAGGTCTTTTGACCACCATTTATAATGAGTGTGAGGAAGTTTGATTCCCTCATCCATATTTTTTAACTTAAATGGGCATCTTTCTAGACTCTTATCTTCCATTAAGGTAAGTTGAATTAGATAGTGATCTAAACCAGAGTATGGAATCAAGGAGCATTCACATGTTGTGGAACTTACCCCCAAATTTCCTCACAATAAAAATATGTCAACTTTTTTAGATATATTATTGAAACATAACCTTTTGTTGGTCTACGTGTAGGACTTATTTTTCATTGAAATTTCTAGTAGGTTATTTTTTCCTACAAAATCCTCAAAGTCTATCTATAATGATTGATTTCTCTTTTGTACCCCTCGTAATTTGTTTTTGATATGAAGGATTAAAGTCTCCTCCAAGAATGAAGATGTTATTTGTGGGTTGCTGACAGGAATCTATCAAATTCTTGTCAAACCCATTTCTTTTTTATACAAGTGGTTGGTCCACAAATATTATGAGAGTAAAGTGAAGATTAGAGTGTAGGCTTTTTGCCTCACTAACCAACCAAAAAATAATTCAACTACTTTTTCCATTGAAATTGAATGGAGGTGCATTGTCAGTCTTGACAAAAGCTACATCCCAAGTCTTCAATTTACCCTTCATGATCTTGATTTCTTTGTTGGTCACTTTTGTCTCCTGAAGCATGTAGATATCAGCATTAGAAGGTTACATTCGGCACTTGGCCAAGTATTTTTTGTTAGGGGCATTCAATCCCCTAACATTCCATCTAGAGACCTTCATTTCTTTCTAGAAAGGGTCTTTCCCTTCCTAGACATTAGCATCATACTCATTTTAATCTTCCCTTATCCATTCATATTGGTTTAACTTTTCCTTATTGGTTGTTTGCCCTTTCTTCTTTGATTCTCCCTAATCTACGGCTTCCTTAATTGACTCTATTAACATCACCCTAATTTTTTGATGGTCCATAAATCCCCATCTTCCTCTATTTCTATCCCTGGATTCTTAGGAGATTGCTTCTTCTAGGTCTTTGATCTCTCCTTCCTCTAAAGGGAGGTTTTGTTTATCTATTTTTCTACCATCATTCAATCCTTGGACTAAATCCAACTTATCTTGTTTGATCTCAACTAAAGGGATACTCGTGTTGATGATTCCAAATAGTTCATAGGCTACCACTAATTTATTAGTAGTTTGTCTATATCCAATTATAGATCTCCTCTAAGACTGCATTACGCAAAACCATCCTTCTTTTGTTTGTTCATTGTTTTTACTTTAGTATTGTCTCCCAAAAATTCTATTTTGCTAGATGGGTTTGGAGCTCTTGTGAGTTGGCCTAGTGGTGTAGAACTTGTGCTCGTGAAAGAGGTAACAAGTTCAAATCCCATAGGGGTAAGGTATATGCCTCATTGTAGCATAGTTAGGTACCTCTCACAAGGAGTACAAGATAGTCCCATATTACTATAAGCCATCTATAGACCCATATACAAACCACCTAACATCATGGACTATTAAAGAATCTTTCTTTATTTCTTTCTTGCATTCTTGTTCATCTTTTTCTTGTTGCTTGTCTTTGCCTTTCTTATCAGGCTATATCTTCCTACAATATGTTACCAAATATTTGATTTTTCTACATTGCATGCATAAAATTGGGAATATATCAAATTCCACCTTGTACCTCCATATGCATAGCTCCATTATGAGTTCAAGACCTTCTACAGGGCGAGTTTGGCTCCATGAGCAAGCAAATTATAGCATAAATACTAAAATCTCTTTTAAAGAAATGTTGATCAACATTGATGAAAGATCCCAAAGCTTCTTAGATAAAGGGAGATTGTGTAATCTCACACATACATCTGTGTTTTGCAAATTTTGTGCTTTATGGGGTTGAAATTGGGAACCCAATCTGTTGTGTAGAATCCAAAGCCATTCATCATTAAAAATTCTTGACTAAGAATCTATTTTTTAAACTCTCTTGTAGGGTGTTTCACTAAGAAAAAACCCCTAGGCAAAGATTTGATTTTTATCCTTTCCCCCAATTGTCTAACCACCACTTTTAGATTTTTACCTTGCTGCCCACTCTCCAATCCATTTGATGAAAAAGGTGCAATCCATGAGGAGTGTTGCTATGAATGAAAGCTCTTTTTAAATTCAAAGTTAAGGATTCGCAACTTACTGGTTTTTCTTAACCTAGTGGTACTCAATTCACTCAAGTGGCCACATCATAGCTCTTCAGGATCCACATGCTCTTGCTCCCTTCTTGGGTAGGATATTGTCTTCTCCTAATGGTATTATTCCTTCTTCCGCAATATTGAAGCTTCTTCTGTTCCTCATCAATTCCTTCCTTTTGCCCCTTCTGCATGGCATGAGGGAATTATTCATGCAATTTTGTGTTCCTTTTATCTTCCTTCTTATCTACATTGAAATTTTTTCCAATGCATTTTGAAGGAGCGGGGTTTTCATGAAAATTGTTTGCAAATTTTCAATCATGTGCCATCTTTCTTTTTTTAATATTGTAGACACCTAAAATTGTCCTATCCTAATTAAATAAATATTTTATTTAATTAATTATTTTATCCTAAGACTTCTATTAATTAATTAGATTTTTATTTATTTAATTAATTCATTTATCCTTTTCTAGTTTTTCCCTATTTAAATTAATATTTTTATTTATTTAAATTATCCCTTCCCTAAATTAAATAAATGCAATTGACCCCACTTCCTCTATTAATTAAATATATCTTTATTTATTTAATTAATTCATTAGCTTTTTCCCTCCATGACACTTGTCATTTATCTCTTAATTTTCCTCTAACTACCCTCTTCATATTTTATTATTTTCCCTACCTACCCTTTAATCTTAGTCAACCATTTATTCGTTCACCTCTTAATCCTATCCCTTCATTTTCTAAGGTGTTCTCTACATAAGGGGATACTTTCATCCTTATCAACCCTAATGATATATGCAATCTAACTTACTTGTGATCAAGCAACTCTACACAACCACAATTATATTCTTTGTTGAGCTCTTGTGCACATACAAAATTTGAGAGCACCCATAATAAGAAAGATCAATGGAGATAGGAGACAATGAAGATCAAACCCTACTTGGCATGTGAATAGTATTATCATTTATTTATTGATTTGCATGTTCTTAGATTTCTTCGTTGGTGTATGGTGGATTCTTGATTATAGAACTAGGGTTTCATGTGGTTGGATCTTTTATGGTTTTACAATAGTTTATCATCATTTTCACCATATACATTTTGGCATGCTCTGTGGGACTCAAGTATCCCTTAGTTTCTAACATCTTTTTGAATTTTTACTTTTTTTTTATCAAGTTGCAGGTCGGATCAGCAACGATTACAAGCAAAATTGTGGCTGCAAATCATCTTTTTGCATCAATGTTTTTGTTTTGTAGGTTTCAGGTTTCGCATCTATGTCAGATATTTCCGCATATGAGATCCATATTTTTGCATCTTTATTTTTAGACGCGTCTATGCATCACTTTGTCGCGTCTCCGACATCTTTTTTCGCATCTACGTTTCAGAGTTGATTTTGCAAGTTTTCAATAATTTTGTGATTGTGATATTTGTTTTCGCATCTGGGTTATTTTTTTCTGCGTCTATGTTTTTTGTTGGTTTTGCAGGTTTCAACTTGTTTCTGTGTCTTCATTGGGTCTTTTTGTGTTTAGGGAATGTATAATTGCATCTGTGTTTTGCATTTTCAATTTTCATTTTTTGTCTTTTTCATTTAGGGTTTTCAAATTTGGTTTTATCCTAACCCCTTGCTTGGACTAATGAAGTGGTGCAATTGTCTAAATCGTATTGTTGAAGCCCCCCCTTTCACATTTTGATTTGAATTTTCTAAAATAAACCTAACAAGTGTGCTTGCAGGTGGGGGTGATTATCAAAACTACTAATCATTTTGTTGTAAGAGTAATTTAGTGTGTGTCTTCACATTTCAATTCCTAGTTAATTAGGCTCACACGTTTTCATTTTTATTTTCCTGTGTTTGTTGAGAGTTAATTAACTTGCTTGAATTGTATTGTGCCTTGGCACTCTTGCATTTAGATTAGAACCCTAAAGGTGATAACAAAATTATCCTCTCCCCTTGCCTTCCATTGGATCTTAGGTGTAAGAGAAATTGTTATTGTCTTTTAGAGGGTTTGCCTCCTGTCTTGTGAGAGGGAACAACCCAAGTGGTATTTTGTTTTGGTCTACTATATAAAAGATTGTGGTTTTAGACAAAAGTCTCTTATCATCTAGTGTTGTTTTATACCGACGGATGTCTCCCTCGGTACATGTGTGATGTGTAATCCATATAGTGGTGCATAAAAACCTGAAAGGGATGGGAGGCCTCCTTAATTTGAGTGAACCATCACATGTATAGCCACCAGATTCCCTGAAACATTACGAGACACCTTAGAGTAGTGGCCCACTTTTTTTTGTTCAAACATCGTGATAATTTTAGTGCAAGGGGATAGTTGGTTTTCCCCCCAAGATACTCACCATAAGGCTCTCGTGGGATGAGACATAAATCCTCGACTTAGCATGAGCTACTTGTGGCTTTCTAGAGAGAGGGTGATATGATCATCCTTCCAGTCCTGGAGGCCCCTAGCTATCCGCTCACAAAAAATTCAATATTAGTGAATACACCTATCAAGGTGTCCCTACACTTGAGCCAACAGAGATTCCAGGTTGTGGGTTAAAGTTACCACTATGATAACATTGACCTTAGGCTAAGAAAGTGTTTGATGTGTCTTTGATTGTGCTAGACCCATGGAAATTGGGTTGATTCGGCCTATTAGACATACACATTGCGCTCAAAATTTGACAAAACACCTTCAAATATTGTGTCTTCATTTTTTGTTGTGTTTTCTTGCCATAAGACATTCAACATTAAGATTTGGTCACACTCAACAATTGAAAAACTTGGATAGAATTGTGAAAAATTGTTCGAAATGCATTTATGCTAATGTCAATGCACATTTGATCATTTTAGTCATGTCTATGTTGTTTCTTAGTGCGTTTCTAAATCTTAAAATCATGTATGTGTAGAACAACACTGCGTATTTTTATTTGCATATCAAACTTGGAAAAAATTGTCAAACCATCAAAAACTACATCTTTGTTGGATTAAACAACGTGTGTATTCAGAAATTGTGTCTGTGCATAGCAGAATCTCGTTTCTATATTTTGAATTGATGTTGCATCATCAATAGTGGAAATTGTGTTTCTGAAATGTGAAACTCCATATAAGTGGGTTAAAACCCCGTCTGTGAACTCATGGCGTGTCTATGTATAGAGATCAAAGAGCTTTTAAGGCAACTTCCCCTAGGGTTTCATTTTTTATCAACCAATCTTTATCATGGCTTTGTCACATATTTTCAATCATTTGCAGTCCTCATACACACTTTCAAACTTGAGTCAAAAGGTTGTTTAGTAGTCCACATCATATCTTGCAAACATACTACATTATCTCACTAGGTGGTTCCCGAATCAGATCTATCATCTTGGGTTCCATTTTGTTCTCTTTAGTCAAGGTCAACTTACCTCATCAAGAGATCTATCATCTCTTTGGAAGTCATACCTTACTTTAGATCACACTTATCTTGGACTTACACTTTTGGACATTGCAAAACAATCCTAGATTCGTTCCATTTCATAATTCCTCTTGGTCATCCATAGTCTTCACATTCTCTTCCATCTCTTATAGTAGCCAAGGTTTTGTTCATGGTTGAAACCTTCTCATGAATGTCTTAAAGAGAAGTTGAGGAAGCTCTAAGATCTCTCAGCATGAGTACCTATGAGTTTGATGGAGATGAATTTTACAACCCACAAAATTTTGACAATCGCATTAATCCACCAGAGAATGAGAATAAAAATGACAATGACAATGACAATGAATCCATCACTTCCACATAGATTGAAGAGACTATAATAGATCCGAGGTTCAATAGAATGGTTGAGGAAATTATGAGAAGATACAATCAATACTTCTTTCAAGTGATGGCACAAAGTGGAGCAAGATTACCCCATGATTTTGATGTGTTGCAAATTTTAGAGGAGGATCCAAATCAAGTGAATCAAGAAAATGCAAATCCTAAAGGACATAATGGTGGTAATAGGAGAGAACGTTTCATTCTTGAGTCATCCTCATCCTTATTTCATAAACTAGAAGTCACCAACAGTCATGCTCATACCAATTTTGCTAGAAACTCTCATGAACAACCTCGTGGTCATCCTCTCTCATGGAGGATAAATGCTAATAAACATGCTCAACAACAAGATCGTACCCAAGATCATGTCAATGCATACAATTATACCCAAGGGAGACTACAAAATCATGACACAAGGAGACCTCATGTCAGATTTGGGGGCAATACTTAAGATCATTCTTATGATGCCTCATATCCTCATGCTCATGACATGTAAAAACATCCTAGGCCTAGTGCTCCTGATTATAATACCATACCAAGTGGCCCATATGCTAGTTACAATTATGGTCCCCTCCATTTGAGCATATATATGACGAATACCTTACATACATGCATTATATCCATCCTCCTCCACTTGGTGGCTCAAGCATGAGACTAACTCAAAGAGATAAGACACCACCTCAAAATGACTTGCAACAACAAATCAAGGATTTGTAAAAACAAATGGAAGACATGCATGCATGAAAACAAGAATATACTCTGAAGGACATATGTCCTTATCCATTTGACAAGAGCATACCAATGCCTCCATTTCCTCCACATTTTTTGACACCAAAATTTGACAATTATAGGGGCGAGGGAGATCCAAAGGCACATATAAGAGATTTTTTATGACTTGCATTGAGGTAGAAAGAGAGGAAACATACTTGAAGCAACTATTTCCACAAAGTTTAGGTGGACAATCTATGGAACAGTTCTCACAACTCCCACAAGGAATTAAATCATGGAGTGATTTGGCATAAGCTTTCATACAACACTTCTTATACAATATTGAAACAAATGTGTCAGTGACCACCTTGTGTAATACCAAGCAAAAAAATGGAGAGTCATTTGCATCATTCTTCTAGTGGTGGAGAAGTTTAGCTAATCGATGCTCTTGTGATATCCCACAAAAACAAATGGTAGAAATGTTCACTCAAAACGTCAACAAGGACATTGGATATGAATTAAAAAAAGTTGGTTTGTCTACTTTTAAAGAAGTCATTGAAAAGGGATTGGCAATTGAGAAAGTCCTTATTGAGCAAGGCACCATTAACCTATTCAAAGACAAGAAAGATGAATCAAATGGGAAAGATAAACCCCGCTTTGCGAACAAAAACAAGAATACTATTAACAATGGGGTAGTAGATGCAAATATGGTAAAACTGAAAACTTTTCCCAATGCAATTTCATCAAATTCTGGTAATCAAGTAAACACTCAAAGGCCATCAAAGCCTCCAAGAAAATTCACTCCATTGGGAGAGCCAATTGAGACAACATTTAAGAAATTGGCTGCAAATAAGCTTATAACAATACTAGACAATCCACCATATGAACCAAAAGTAAAACCTACATGGTTGAATGATGATGAGTTTTGTGAGTATCACAAGAGAAAAGGACATAAGACTAGCAATTGTCATATATTGAAGAGCGTCATACAAGATCTTATTGACAAGGGAAACATAGAAGTTGATGGTCACACTTCCAATGAGGAACATGCAATGTTTAAGGAACCATTCCCAAAACATGATAATGGAAAAGCTTCTAAGATATATAGCAATGCCAATTATACTATCGTGTCCTATGATTATATAGTTAACCATATTTCAATAGATAATAATGTTTCTACCATTATTATAAAAGACAAAACTCTCAAAGGTCCTACCCAAAGGAATAAAGTTATTTTGAAAGGCATTAGACCATCTTCATCATCATATATTGATGAAACCCCTGAATGCAATGTTCCAACTCGACAAGGTAAAGTCATCTTGCAAGGTGTTCCATCCAAGACCATAACTTCATCATCTATAAAAAATGAGTATGACCTTCAAGACTAGTTAGGGAAGACACCCGCCCTCATCTCCATCCTTGAGCTTTTTCATATCTCCCCTTCACATGAAGCTATTCTTGACAAAGCATTGAGAGAAACCTTTATTCCCACTAATCTGAATGTGGACCAGTTTCAAGATATTGTGGGATACCTTTCCACTCCACATTGCCTTACATTCACAAAAGCCGATGATGCATCTCCATGTCAACCACACAATGCACCTCTCCATATTGAAACCTTTCTCCATAAGAATCATATCAAATGAGTCTTAATAGATGGAAGAGCAGGTCTAAACATTTGCACATTGAAAACAATATTACAATTGGGATATTCTAAACAAGTTGTGGATTCAAGAAATAAGATTACCATAAAAGCATATGATGACAAAGAATGCTCATCCAAAAGAATAGTCGCCTTACCTTTAAGCATTGGGCCAGTGATAAAGGATGTGGTATGTCAAGTCCTTGATCTAGATCTTACATACAACATACTCTTGGGACATCCATGGATACATGAAATGAGAATAATACCATCAACATATCACCAATGTATCAAATTCCCTCACAATGAAGTTGAAGTGACAACCAAAAGTGATCCAAACCCATTAATATATTGCAACAACTTGTGACCATGACCGGAGGTGATAGTTCCAATTAATAGAGAAGAGACTTCATCTTCAACATATGTTGATCTAGAACCATTGAATGAAGGCTTCCACATCAAAGCAAGGAGATCTCAAAGGAAAATACAAGGACAAAGGCATAGGAGAATATAGCTTGAACCAAACCATGTACTTAAGACAATTAATGGATTCTCCTAAGGACTATGGATGACCACATCCTTCAAAGAATGTATCTGCAATTATAATAAAATGGGATCCCACTACATTCAAGAAATGGGGTGAGATGGAAGAAGAGGACATCTACAAAATGCTTTATAAGGAACCTGGACAATCTAAACAAGACCACATCACAATACCGTGTGAGAATTATGGAAAAGTTTTTAAATTCTTACAAAAGAAGGGATATGATGGAAAAGTCCCTCTTGGGTTACAAAAGAAAGGTATTGTTGAGCCATTATAACTAGAGTTGGTACCAAAGAAGCAGCGCACCAAAGGATTCGGATTTGCACCATTGAAATTGCATGGTCTTAATTCCCAAACAATATTACAAATCATAGATTCTACCTCCACTAATGACCAACAACAAGAAAAACATTATTCCATAGACTCCAATGAATGGGAATGGGATTCATACAAGTCATCCAGTGACTATGAACTTACTGAAACATTCAGAGAACCAGGTGAACCCACGAAAGAGAAAAAATTAGAAAGAAATTCAGAGTTGGTCAAACAACATCATCTAATTCTACGTCCCAAGAAAATAAAGATAGTGGAGAACCATGGATGAAAACATTTTGGTATCCCAATCCCTCTACATCTCAAGGCTCTAGGTCAAAACCACAAAAAGTGAAGACTTTCATTGTTGAGTTTCCTTCTAGTGACATCGATTTGGATTCATTTACAATCAAGACTGATTAGGAGAGTACTAGTGATGACCCCGATGGTTGCATTGAAATACCCAAAGACTCTTGTGTCTTTACCCTTGCACCCACTAAGGTTGAACACACCAATGGCCTTCCCTCATTCATATGCAACTCATTGACTAGGAACAACAAGGACCTCCATGACTTGACACATTCCAAAATGATGAGGCCTTTATTGACTACCTTGGCATATGAGATGATCTTCCACTTGGGGACCACAAAGAAGGATACATCATAAAACTTGATAGCGTGGCATATTTTGGAGTGTTAAACCTTCGAGTTGCAAAAGTATAAAAATAAAAACAAATCATGGGTCTTATGGTGAAAACCACATTGTAGCACTATGTGATCCCAAAAAAGTAAAAAATAAAGGAGGCATCCAATGGTGAAAACCTCTCTCAAGCGCTTGAGGATGGAAGGTTTGACACTCTCCCCATAACATAATGTGAATAAAAATCATCAATGTTGATTGAAGAAACTATCAAAATAAATATTGGCACGGAGGAGGTACTGCATAATATCTTCTTGGCATAGTCTTTGATAGAAATTGAAAGACCAAAATTCATAACATTCTTCACAAAGAAACAAATCAAATTTGCATGGTCATATGCTGATATGCCTAGATTGGATCTTGATCTAGCCATGCATCACCTGACAGTTACTTCAGACGCCAAGCCAGTAAAACAGAAACCTTGTAAGATGCATCCACAAGTGGCATAATTAGTAAAAGTGGAACTTGAGAAATTATTAGACGTTGGCTTCATCAGACCAATCGACTACCCTGAGTGGATTTATAATATTGTACCTATCAGCAAACTGAACCACAGTATCAGAATATGTACATAGTAGAAATATCAATAAGGCTTGTCCCAAAGATGACTTTCCATTGCCAAATATTGATCTAATTGTTGATCTCACAACTAGTAATGCATTGTTATCACTAATGGATGGATTCTCCAGGTATTTTCATATCAAAATAGAACCTGAAGATCAACATAAAAAAAAATTTAAATGTCCTTGGGGTACCTTTTGTTGGATGGTCATGCCCTTCGGATTAAAGAATGCAAGTGCAACATATCAAAGAGCCATGACAACCATCTTTCACAATCTTATGCATGTCATTGTAGAAGACTATGTTGATGATCTCTTAGGCAAATCAGTCACAAGGGAAGCACATTTGGACATTTTATTAGTACACCAAGAAGTGTGTCTTTGGGGTAACCTCCTGGAAACTCCTTGCATACATTATCTCACAATGGGGTATTGAAGTAGATCTAGCAAAAGTTAGAGCCATATTGGAAATGCCACCTCTAAACAACATCAGCCAACTCTGCTCTCTCCAAGGAAGACTTCAATCAATACACATATTCATAGCACAACTTGCAGATAAATGTCATCCTTTTCAGCATCTACTTCACAAAAATATCAAGTTCAAATGAGATGATAAATGTCAACAGGCCTTTCAAATTCTCAAAGACTATCTCCTAAAACCACCAGTATGGATGTCACCTATTTAAGGAAAACCCCTTATTACTTTACATATTAGCTACACAAATAGCATTGGGGGCACTCTTGGCACAACATGATCATGATGGCAAAGAAAGAGCTATATACTACATCAATCGAACATTGGTTGGTTACAAGCTTAATTACACTTCAATCGAGTGCACGTGTCTTGCCGTAGTTTTTGCTTCACATAAATTATGTCATTACATCCTAACTCACAAAACAAATCTTGTTGCAAGAATTGATCCATTCAAATACCTACTCAATAAAGCGACACTCATAGGCAAATTAGCTAAATGGTTCATGATGTTGAGCAAGTTTGATATCGAGTATGTTGACAGAAAAGCCATAAGGGACAAGCCATTGTAGATCAACTAGAAAATGCACCTATGATTGATGACACTCCTATTGTCTCAAAATTCTCAAACGAATCTATATTTACAAATTCTCAAATGAATCTACCTTTGCAGTGACAAATTTATAGTCGTGGAAACTATATTTGGATGGTTCATACATGCAGCATAGCACAGGGGCAGGTATCTTCTTTATCTCACCTCAAGGGGATTCCAATCCTAAGTCAAATCAATTATCATTCCCTTGTACAAACAACATAGAAGAATATGAAGCATTAACAACGGGCCTACTAATCACAGTTTAGTGGAAGATCTAAGAACTTCACATTTTGGGGGACTCTCAACTCGTGATTCGTCAAGCAATTGATGACTACAATACTAAAGATGAGAAATTAATGTCATATAAGAAAATGATGGATGATTTCAAACAATACTTCATACAAATTGTCTTTGAAAAAATTTCAAGGGATAATAATCGAGTTGTCAATACTATGGCTGCTATTGCTTCTTTGATTGACATGCCTCAGAACAGGACCTGCTATGAGTTCTTGGTGGATAATCTTTTTGTTCCCTCATATGAGATCACTCCTGCAGAAATGATGTGTTGTTGGTCCCAATTTCGCTTGGTACGGTAGCATTTTCACTTACCTCGATGAAAATATCATCCCACCTAACCTTTCCAACAATCAACATCGTACTTTTATTCGCCAATATTCCCGCTATGTCATCTTAGCAGATACCCTTTATCGACAGGGTCTAGATGGTACTCTCCTTAGATGTTTAGAAAGTGACGAAGCTCAGATTGTGTTACATGAGGTTCATGAAGGTATATGTGGTGCTCACTCTAGTAGTCCAACCTTAGCCATGAAAATCATGAGGAATATATACTATTGGCCTTCGACGGAAAAAGACTCATATCAGTTTGTTAGAAAATGTAAGCAATGTTAGATTCATGGAGACCTTATTCATGCACCAGCATAGGAGCTTCAATCGATCGCCACTCCATGGCCCTTTTGTTAGTGGGGGCTCGATCTCGTGGGCAAGATTCACCCTCCCTCTTTCAATGGCCACAAAATCGTCATTACAGCCACAGAGTACTCCACAAAGTGGATTGAGGTTGTTCCTCTCACACAAGTCACCGGAAAGCATATTGCAACCTTTATCCTCAACTATATAATTTGTCAATACGGTGTTCCCTTTTCCATCATCACAAACAATGGGAACCCTTTCAAGAATCAAGATGTTCATGATCTTTGTGATTGATTCCTTTTCCATTGCATATTACCCTCAAGGTAACAACCAGCTAAGGTGTCCAATAAAACTATCCTTAGAATCCTCAAGAAGATAGTTGACAATGCTATCCGTAACTAGCATATCCAACTCAACCTCGCACTTTGGGCATATCACACAAGTGTTTGTACACCTACTAGAACCACTCCCTATTCACTTTTATATGATGCAGAAGCCATCTTGTCTATCAAGGTCAGGCTAATATCCTTATGGGTCTCTTTGTGTAGTATTATCAATGACAAAGACTACAAGGTCTCCTGCTCACAAGATTTAGAATTATTGGATGAGCGCAGATAAACTGCTTTTAATCATCTCAAAGCATATCAACAATGTATGAGTCGTACCTACAACCACAAGGTAAATCCTCACACATTTGAGGTGGGTGACTTGGTCTTAAAAGAAAACCCCAAGAATCAGCAAGATAGAGAGAAAAAGGGTATGTTTGAACCAAATTGGTTTGGCCCTTACGTCATCATAGCAATATATGGATCAAGTGCATATCAACTATTAACACCAGAAGGAGAAACTTTGGAGGATCCTATCAACAACATGCACCTTCGTAAGTTTTACATAGTTCTTCAGAGTATCATAATCAAAAATTTAAAAAAAATTTAAAAAAATTAAAAATACAAAAAAAAATTAAAAATTAAAAATTATTACTTGGTGAAAACATGGCAAACAGATGCCTTGTGACACAAAAAAATTGAAAAATTGAAAAAAAGTAGAGAGAAACAAATTCATCCAATGGTGAAAACCACTTCGGTATCATCCTGGGCAAGTACCACGGTAAAAATCGGGTTACCCCGATGCCATGTGTAGAGACTTTTTCTCCTCCCTCCTTTAGGAATTAGTCTCGCCCTTTTCACTTTGCACACACTCACAGCCTTTCATTTCATAATAAATTTACCCATTCCCATCATGGCTTGTTATTGATCTACCTAAGATTGGTTAGCCATCCATAATAAACTTACTCCACCCTTTCCTTTCATAATAAATCAGGTCCAATCTGTAATTGGGAGCACATCCTAATTCCAGTGATGGAAGTCAAATTTTGAGCATCGCATGTTTTGAGGAGCATCGTCTTTTCATTCCTCCTCATTTTTGTGCACAATCTGCAATAAAAGATCACTTGCATCGTAGATCTACAATAAGGTTCTGTCCTTTGTAATAAAGTATTAGTTTTATGGATTTAGTCAATTTCAGGTGAGACACAAGCAGTAGTGAGTTTTCAACAAATCAAATCTTTCGGCAGACTTTGACAACAACAAGATTTTTCAACATTATATGTCCTCTATCAAGATAACAACATTGTGACTTGACCAAACATGTTAACATATGTGGCAAGAAACACTAATAACTTGAGGATTTAAGTTGTATGTTGGTGTCAAGTCTTTGGCTTTCTTTTGATTTAATCTTTTTTGGTGGCATGTCTTTTAGCTTTTCCGGCATGTCTTTGACTAGAGATTTTATGTCCGGGATGTTTTTGACTAGAAAGGTGAGGATGGGGTATGTTCACCTATTTTCTTACTTGTGGATTGTCTCTTAGTAATACTATGATACATCCAAGGATATGAGGACACTGTGGGTCTAGTGTAAACTGGGGCATTCTGTGTCTGTGACTGTCTGATCTCCATGCAAAGGGTACAATGACTATCTAGGTAGAACCTATTTACAATAATAAAGCTCAATGATGATAATAGTACAAGAAGCTCTTTCACCTCCATATCTTCTACCTTTCATTCCCCCTTTTCTCATTTGTCCCCCGTTGTCCCTTCATAAGTTCGTGTAGTCCAATATCACATGACTAAGTATAATGACACACCAAAAATGTCTGCATCTCATGTAGTGTTCATCTACATTACCACATGTTAGTACGTCTCATCACATACATATAGAAATCGTAATCACATCACATCTTGCACACATCATACATCATTATAAGCATAAAACATTTGCATTGTCGCAAGTAGAACATTTACATTGCATCATCATCATGCATAACATAAATGTAAAAAGAACAAAAAAGTAATGCATTGCATCATGTATATAGATTGCATCTCATAATCACCATAAGAATCATCGAATCATAATAGAACATGCATCTATGACATAAGCATTTCATAAATCATATAGACTCATCATACAGGATATAGAACCATCACATCCATCATAGGATATACATCACATAGAACACAAGCATATAATTGCCGCAAGAATAACTCATCTCATATATATAAAAAAATCTAGAGTCATGATACAGTGATGTCAAAACTCATATGGCTACAAAAACACCCAAATGTGTCTATACCATCATACAAAAAAACTGATACAAAACTAAACCCAAGAGAGTTGTGATGACCTCCCTCCCTCGAAGCTAGTAGGCCTCAATGGAATTTGATCTTCTGAAGGCCTAGCCCCTGGATCATCTCGTTGGTCTCCTCTTGCAGACCTTGTTGGTGGTGTTGGTGGCCTAATCACACCTCCACTAGATTCCCTCTGTCTATCCAGACCTATCGTCGTGGAGCAAGATCCTTGCCTGTAACTCCCTGCCCACAGGTGAGGTGGCACTGCTACCTCGTAAAGACTTCACCAATATGATATCTCCTCCTCAGCTCTAATACAATAGGCATAGCCTGATCCTATGTCACATGCTAATGCAGCCCAATCTATCATGAGATCATGCTCTGTAGTCATGTACAGTTGAATGGCCCTCTCTCATTTGTCACCTCCTAGATCTATTGCCTCAATCGAGTCACATCTCTCTTGAGATCATCGATCTCATCAGCCTATCCTTGAGTGAGCTCTCTCAACATGAGTAGTTCATCCCCCTCCTCCTTGTCCCCCACTCCTCCACCTCTACACCTCATGATCCTCTTGGCTCCTCCTCTCCTTCGTCTCCTCTGTCGTCCACCTCCATCCTCATCATCATCATTGTCCAATTCTGGAGCCGACTCTCCTAGACCTGTCAATCGTGGGAAGGGATGTGCTGCAAAATAGGATGCATACTCATATGACATGACTTCATCTGCAATGTCTCTCAACATATCCCACGACAAAGGCACCATTTGATCCATAGGCTTCCGAGAATGATCCAGAACAATTGTAATGCCCTGCCAAGAAACCCCTAAGGGTTTTAAGTTAAAAACACTCAATTAGAGTGAAAATATTTTTTTATTTTTTTTTATAATAATACTAAGAGTAGTTAATTATAAGTTACAACATTAAGATAGATTGAAGCTATCTCAAAGTTATCTCTAACTAGATAACACAGCGGAAGGCTAGAACGATCCTAAGGAGTTTCCCAACGCGATTACATAACCTTACACCTAACTCAACTTGTGTCATTAGATCCATTAAACTGGATATTTTAATTACGAGATAATTGCATAGATCTTGATTATATATGTGTTCAATGGTTGGACATCTTATAATTTTAGGAAGTGTTCATTTACTTTGGGTGGTTAGGAGGCCATTGAGAGGTCATTTATTCATTGCACTTTAATTCATAATTACATTAAGAGGCCTCCAAAAAGGTTCATGCATTTAATATAATGAAGTTCATTCATTGGGATTAGGGAATCCATTCACAATCGATGTCATCCTTTAATATTAAAAGTATGGTTAATCAAACGAGATTCATTCATTAAGGATTAACTACAATTAATAGAGTGAGATCCCTTCATTTGATTTCATGCATAGCCAACTAATGAGCTGTAGTTCTTTTACGAAAGGTAAAATGTGAGTTGCCATAGAATTCATTTGAAGTTTTGATAATGCAAATAAATGGACTAATTCTATTAGGGTGGATATGCATTAGGACACACGAGAGCATCCTTTAACTTAAGATATCGTTAGCTAGATGATATTCATCATTTCAAGATTTGAATAATAAGATCATAGTGACATTCTTCTATTAGGATTAAAATACAATTATCTTATTGCATATCACTCACTCTTTTTTTTTGTTAAATGAAGTTAATATGAGAGAGATACTTTTACTAAGATTTAATGTATAAACAACTAATCAATTATTTCCCCATTTTAGTTCAATTTTTGCAATCATAAGGGAATTCTTTTTATAAGGGTTATAACATGGATACCTAGTTGAGTCCACACAATTATCAAATAAAGCTGGTGAGGATTATTGGTTATAATTACAACATAAATGACTAAATATATTCATCCATTATAGTGGAAGATAATTAACATGGCGTTATTCATTTAAGAAGATAAAGTAAATACTTATTTATGGTTTATTCTTTTAGATTCCAGCTTAGAATTTATAACATTAATTCTATCGTTGTTTCCCCTACTCATTTGTTCAATTTACATGCTTAATAACCAGTTAATCCGATGATGTAATCTAGCAAGATTCTTTCCACTATTACAACTTTTAATTCACATTCTCAAAATACTTTTTCCATAACTTTAATTACAGTATTTTAAATACTATGCCATCATCATAATTTACAATGTATTATGAACCTAAATAACTACATTTATCCAGATGAATAATGTTATGCACTTAGATTTGAATTCATTAAATTTCCACCATACACTTATGCAAGAATACAACCATCCATGATAATTTAAAGCATAAAACAAAGTAAGCTAAAAACATCGCATAACACAGATATGATCTCGGAGTTCACCCCTAAAGGGCTACATCTCCGGGTCTGCTCAACTGCAAGACCCCTCTGGCATTTAATATAGTTAAGATTACAAATTTACATGTCTTTTACAATCCTGCCTTTTAGGCGAACACATACACTATTCAACATCTACCTCAATTGACTATAACATAGTGATCCCTTTTGAAGCGAGTCAAATTGAATCAAAACAAAAAAAAATACACAAACCTAGATTCTCTTGTTGACGATACCCCAACTAGGGGTTTGACCGACTTATGACCAAACACTAGCATATCAAGTCTTACCATTACATAACCAATTCTATTATAGCAATTTAAATCTGCAAGGACATTATCCAAAAGAGGTATTCATTTTTTTTTTCATATCATTTCTATCCATTAATGTCGATCAAGTTTATGGTTTTGAAAATTTGACTTTTATTTAAAAATTTGTATTAGTCCACCATTATTATTTAGTCCATGTTAATAATAAGTATTAACTCGATTATGGTGTAATCAATAAGAAATTTAAAACTTGTATTAAAATATGGATTTACTAAATGTTGCTTCTCTAAACTCCCAATATATTATTTACTAATTTGAAATTAAATAAGATAAGAAACTGAATTTAAAATTACAAATATCAAGGAGACTGGATTCAAATCCCTTATACTAATTTTAAATTCACCTAATAATCTGAATTCTTCTTCTTCTTTTTTACATGTTACATACATTTATCTCTTTTTTTTTCTTTAAAAAAAATTATATAAAATAATAAAAAAAATAATAATTAAAAATTAAATAAAATGAATTTTTTTTAAGTTTTCAAAAAAGAGGAGGGAGGGTACCCACGTGCCCCCCCCCCCCCCCCTTGGCAGCCAAGCTACCATTGGTAGCACTGCTACCAAATGGTAGCAGGGCGCTACCTCTGGTAGCGCTGCTACCAACTGGTAGCAACTACCATGGGGGATAGAAACTATTTTTTTTTTTTTTTTTTTTTAAATTTTAATTTTTTTTGTTACAGTAAATAAAAAACAGTCTTAAGAAAATAACAATCCCCAATACACCCACACAGCCTGAGACAGGAAGAAAAAAAAAAGAGCATGTTCCAGCAACCTCTCCGTTTTTATATTTTTTTTTTTTGAAAGAAAATCACATTCCAGCAATCTCCATTTTGAAAGAAAATCCCCAGTCCATATTTTTTTTCCAGATTGCTCATAATAAACAACCAACTGAGGAACTAATTTTTTTTTTGAATAACATGAACAAAACACCCAAAACGAAATGTAAAAACCCCATTTTCCATTTATCACAGAATGCCAAGAGTTTCAAAACAATAGAAGAAAATGTTGAGTAACCCTCCCATTAAGCAAATCTTTGGCACAAGGAAAATGTCTTCTCACACAAAGATCCAACAAAACAAATTTCTAACAATTTTTCTACAAGAAACTTCTCATGGCAAACAATGGAAAATCTGAAAACCAATGTTGCAAATAAGAAAAAATACAAAACCCCTTTTTTTTTTGTAAACATTTTAATCAAGCTGATGATCAGATTCCAACCTCAAGACGCATTCCAGGAAGAATATTTTGAAGAAGAGCTCCCAAATCTGCTGCTCTAAAACTCCATCTTCTTCCAAAATCCCCAATCTCTCTTCCAAAAACCATGTTTTTCCCAAAAAAAATGACCCAAAAGCAAAGAAGCCCCCAAAAAAACATTTCCCAACTAGTTTAAAATGAGAACCCTAATTTTGCCCTAATTTTCAATTTCGAAATTAGGCATTTATTTTTTTTTTTGAAAATAAAAGAAACATGAGAATGGAAATCATTATTTTCCATTACTCAATAAATCTAACTTGTTTTATTCTCATTAAAATTAACACACTTCTGTTTCTTATTTAATCTCTAATTTTAATCTCTCAATATCAATTTAGGCCTACTTTTATATTTCGGAACTATTGACCGGGTAAGGCGTTTTGATTAATTTAATTTTCTAAAAATCAATCTTTTTATACTATATCAACTATACAAGTAAAAAGGAAATAATTTCTTTTAAATAATAATCATTTACCCTTTTTCTTCCAACATGTGAAAATGATTAATTTATTTCTATTTCCCACATGACTTTAAATTTTTCCTTTCCAAAACGCATAACTCATTAAATTCATTATTATCGAATTTAACTATTAAATTGACTTGTTATAACCTAGTAAAGCGACCTTTTTAAATAAATGACTAATCTAATGCAAGAGTCTTATTTATTCTAATTTCTCAACTACAAATGCGTAAATGTTACAAATGTGTAAATGATCACACTAACCCCAGTTAAATACCTTAAGCTTGCTACAATAATAATTTCAAGCAATCTCTTAAATTAATGATTAATCATATAAAAGAAACTACCTATTTACATTTCTATATCACTAATGTGTACGTTTACTCATTAAATTGAATTTAATACTTAGGATAACAAACTCCACTTACCTCGCGCAAGGCACACAAATCGAGGAAGTCTTCCAAATCTCTCGATGCGCATCCCAATGAAAAACAAGCCCCACGAATCCACACACGATGCTCACCTAACCATGGCTAAGGCAAGACGAGAGTTATATGACCACCCAATCCGAATTCTAAAGATGAAAGAGGCATACTCAACCTTGCAAATCCCAAAGGAGATGAACCTTGCCCTAAGCGGTGTTGTACCTGAAATCTCCTGCACCCATGAATTCATACAAGCATGCATATACATATACATATTCAATGAAGGCGTTAGCTCAAGATTTATCACAAGGGTTAGGAACAATTACATTTACATGAGAATCGATGCAAAAGCACAATAATAAGTATGCACAGTTATTTATATTATCTAAACTACACATTTCACTTTGGTTAACCTACCTTTCAAGAATGCCACATAGGAAGTCAATCATGGTCAAACGGGTTTTACAAGTCTAACTAGGGTATGGGCATTACAACAATATCAAAGTGATGAAATTGGAAAATACCGAAAATCTAATTTTTTGGTATTATCTACATTTTAGTATATCGCATTTTGGGAGGTCTTCGGAGCAGAATTTGGGGTTGAAAGTGTTGCCAATCCCTTAACTTGATAAATCGAAGGCCATAGTGTTAAGGGACCAAAATTAGTTCTCTTCGAAACTAGTAAGTTTGTTTCTCAATCACCAACATGGAGCATGGGAACAAAAAAGACACCTAAAGATATGGGTATGTGGTGTGATGTCCACAAAAGCTCTCGACGTGATATAAACGACTGCAGGGCTACAAAAACATTGATGACAGAAACAAATGGAGTAGAACAAGAGGCTGGCATTTTGCCCACAGACTCCTTCGAATAGAAAAGTGGTGAAACAATTACTGAAGAAGATCCTTATGCCATTGTTGCCACTGCAAACTTTATACACTGGGAAGATGAGGAGCGTTTATTTCATTCACAGATGTGGGTGAATGGCAAGGCTTTAGATTTCATAGTTGATAGTGGAAGTCAAAAGAATCTCATCTCTACTAAAGCAGTAAAGAGATTGAACTTGTAGACAAAACTTCATCCACAACCATACTCCATGGGTTGGGTGAGTCAAGGCAGGGATATCCAGGTAAACAAGCAGTGTTGCTTATCCTATTCCATCAAACCATTCAAAGATGAGGTTGTTTGTGATGTAGCACCATTGGACATATGTGATGTGGTACTAGGACAACCATATATGTATCAATAACATGGTTTATATGAGTCAAGGCCACGCAGTGTCATTGTCAAGGTGAATGAACAAAAGTATCAGATTCCTGAGGTGAGCCCTGCAAAATATACTTCTTTAATTAGTGCAAAACAATGCAGACGTTTGATTGCCCACACTAGCACTTTCGTATTGTTGATGATATGGCCTGAAGGGGATAAGAAAATCATAGGCAACAATAACACCAGAACTGCAACCACCTCTAATAAATAGAAACAAATGGACTCAATATTGACAAAATATCATAATATCTTTAATTCACCAACAGGGGTTCCTGAGCACTGTCAAGTGAAGCATCCCATTGACATTATTCCAGGGACACCCTTGCCAAATGGGCCAATGTACATGAGGTAAGTTCTAGAAAATGATGAAATCAAACACCAAATTGAGGAGTTGATCCAAAAGGGCCATATTCGGCCAAGTACATCTCCTTGTGGTAGTCCAATTGTTTTGGTTAAGAAGAAAGATGGTTCATGGAGGCTATGCATTGACTACCGTGCTTTAAACAAGATCACCGTGAAGAACATATATCCAATACCTCGAATTGATGATCTCCTAGACCAGCTTCGTGGGGCTAAGTTCTTCACCAAAATCGATTTGAAGTTTGGATAACACCAAGTACCAATTGATCCTGCAGATGTTTGGAAGACTGCTTTCAAGTCTAGAGAAGGGTTGTTTGAATGGTTGGTGATACCTTTTTGGCTAACTAATTCCCTGACCACTTTCATGAGGATGATGAATGATGTTCTCAGACCTTTCACTAATTCTTTTGTGGTGGTCTACCTAGATGACATACTCATCTTTAGTAAAACATGGGATGAGCACTTACAACATGTTGAGCAAGTACTTTCAACGTTGCAGCAGCACAAACTCTATGCTAATAGAGAAAATTGTTCTTTTGGATTGGAGAGCATTCAATATTTGGGTTATGTTGTGGACGGCAAGGGTATTCATGTCGATCCTACAAAAATTCAAGTTATCAAGGATTGGCCTTCTCCTAAGAATATCATAGAGCTACGTAGCTTCTTAGGATTGGCTAATTTCTATCGCAGATTTGTGCTTGGGTTCTCTCAATTGACATGGCCTATGAATCAAGTACTTAGAGGTGGGTCTAAGACAAAATTTGTTTGGACAGAGGCACAAGAGCGATCTTTCGAGGGATTGAAGAGTAGGTTGTGTTCGGCACCAATTCTGGCACTTCCAGATTTGCAACAGCCCTTTGAAATCGAGACAGATGCATTTGATTATGCTCTAGGGGTAGTCTTGATGCAGCATAGTCATCTGGTGACCTATCATAGTGAGACATTTTCTGATACAGTTCATCATTATCCGACATATGATAAGGAGATGTATGTGATTGTGTAGGCCTGCAAACAATGGAAGCACTAGATTCTAGGAAAAGAGATTGTCATTCACATAGACCATAAACCCTTGCAATTTTTGCAAACACAAGGGAAGTTGCAGAATGATAGACATCAGAGGTGGTCAGATACCTACAACAATTCCACATTAATATTCACCACAAAAAGGGTAGCAGCAACAAGGTTGCAGATTGCTTGAGTAGACCTCCAATTGCATCATTGCTCATAGTATTGGACTCTTGTGGTCATGAGACAACAACTTGGCCTAGTATGTATGTTGTGGATGATGATTTTTCTGAAGTCTACACTCAGCTAACACAAGGTAAGCATGTTCCTAATTTTTACCTACAAAATGGCATTCTTTTCTATATGGGCCATATATGTGTCCCTGCAAAAGAGAGGGGGAAGATGATATGGGAGGCACATTATAGTCGCACTACAGGACATTTTGGCATTGGCAAAACTCTTTTTGTGCTTCAAAGGTATTTCTTTTGGCCCAAGATGCAACATGATGTTTCTTCTTATATTCAGTCATGTGTAGCATGTGCAATTGCAAAGCCTGCAAATCGTAAGAAAGGATTATATATGCCCCTTCCCACTGTTGATAGACCCTGGCAGTCTGTTTCCATGGATTTCATGTCTGGTTTACCCATTACCAAGCGTGGTCATGATTGTGTGTATGTAGTGGTGGACAGGTTTTCAAAGATGGTCATTATGGTAGCCTGCAATAAAGGAGTTTCTCCAGAAGACAATGCCAAGCTATTCTTCACCCATGTTTGGGTTCATTTTGGGTTACCACAGAGCATCATCTCGGATAAAGATAGCAGGTTTGTTGGAAAATTTTGGTCGGCACTTTGGGCAATGATGCATACAAAACTTACAAAGTCCACATCCTTTCACCCACAGACAGACGAGCAAACAGAAGTAGTCAATCGCATGGTTATCCACATCCTTCGTATGTACCACTCTCATCATCCTTGCACTTGGGATGAGAGTCTTTTGTATGTGCAACATAGTTACAATCGTGCCATTCATGGCACTACTGGGAATAGTCCCTTTGAGGTGTGTTTGGGATATCAACCTTTAGCTCCACTAGATGTATCACTTCCCGCCATGGGACATGAGCCAAAATCGTATGTAGAGAAGGAGGTAGACAAGTCTTCCAAATTTATTGAAAAAATTTGTCACTTGCAACAACAGGTCCATGAGATGGTGCAACAAGCAAATGAAAAATACAAACAACGCCATGATGAGCATCGCACACCACATCATTTTAAGGTGGGTGACAAGGTTTGGCTTCATTTTCAAAAAGAAAGGCTTCAAGGGCCGCATAAGAAACTCCATCCGCTACGATATGGTCCATACACTATCCTCAAGTAGGTTGGAGAGAATTCTTTTGAATTGAATATTCCACCATTTTTGGGCATTCATCTTGTTTTTAATGTGGAATTACTTCGTCCATATTTTCCACCTTTGTTGGACACTTCAGATGTTGCGGATATAATTGATGTGGTGAATTGAACCCAGAGACCACAACTCCATTAGACAATGATCAGATTGTTGATGTTCTCATGAAGACTCTTCGTGGCACACAAGTTCCTTTGTATCGTCTTGTCCAAGCAGAGAAGCATACACGTCAGGGCAAGTGGTTTACTGTTGAACAGATTGCGATGTGCTTCACTTATTTGTTGCAGCAGGCTAGTGCAATGGAGCTCATTTCCTTTCAAGGGGGGAGGAATGATCCAGAGGCTTCCAAGAATAATCTAGAACAAGCTTAAAGTGATGAAATTGGAAAATACCGAAAATCTAATTTTTTGGTATTTTCTACATGTTAGTAAATCGCATTTTCGGAGGTCTTCGGAGTGGAATTTGGGGTCGAAAGTGTTGCAGCCCCTTAACTTGATAAGCTTAAAGCCATAGTGTTAAGGGACCAAAATTAGTTCTCTTCGAGAACTTTCCAACGGTGTAAGCCTTTTCAAATTCCGAGCTGACCTGGAAGTTATGGCCCCGCCAAGTTGGGGTACCTAAATTCCTAGTTTTTTGAAAATTTGTAATTTGTTTGTTATTTTATTTTTTCTTAGACTCTTCATTTTTGAATCTATTGGATTCCAGAGACTAATGGAATTCCATGTGATGTTTAAAACTCGGTTCTGGATAATGTTATGGGACTTTTGATGCATGCAACTCTGGCTTTCCGAGTTCTAGCAATTGTCTATCTTGTTGGACAATACTTCCAGGTTTCTGCTTACCTAGTATTGTGACGATTTCATCATCGAATTCAGATCACCATCTCCTAAAACTAATTCAAGTCCGCATCATAAGACAAAATTGGTCCCTGGTGTACCTACTCCCTAATTGTCCGAGCAAACTCACCCAAACCTCGAGGCATCTGTTGAACCCTACCAAACTGTCTTGAGATCCTATCAACCAGATGTTTGTCCAAAATGTATGGAGTTCGTCCAATGAGATACCTGCTATGGAAACAAAATGGTAACTCCATGTCATCCTCCTCCCAATCCTCATAGGCTAAGTACAACCACCTTGTCACGTTGTCTATGTCATCCATAACCCATCTCTAGTACACTAGCTTCCCAATCTATGGCTGGGAAGTGATCACGTCATAAGTGTGTACGTAAGCCTATATGTGACCCCTAAATCTAAAATGGACCAGCCTCATCACTGCAATATGCTCATAAGCCTAGATCTATAATAGTGTAACCCCGCATCCTAGTCCGCAGCCACCGAGGTACACAAATTGATGCAATACATGGTATAAGTGCACCAATATGCATGGCCCCAATGCAAACCTAGTCCTCTCTATAAGAAAGATCTACAGTGCTCTCCCCCACCCTATCACTAATTCGGGCAGAGCCTTGTCAGGACATAGGAACCCACTAATCACCCCTCCCACCACTACAACCAAGGTATGTCCGTTGGTGTACATCACCTCCCAGCTCAAATGCCCTCCCCTCAGCTCTAACTACGGGTCTCCTAATACTCGTCAAAGTGCATCCACGTCTCCCTCTCTATCTTAAATCACTAACTCTCCATGGATCGGTATCTACAGTATCCTGTAAACATCTTCTAAAGTGACTGACATCTCGCCAGTCAGCAAATGAAATGCACAAGTCTTGGAATACCATCTCTCTGCAAGAGTAGTCAGTAGTCTTATGTTCGCTCGAATCTCAGGCATGAACATGATGCGTCTCAAACCCATCGCCTCGATTGTTGCATGATCATTGGTAGTTAGGTTCGGTTGTAGTCATTTTGTCATCAGTAATCTCTCTCACGACTCTATTTGAGGTAGATACTCCTGCATCCAATCAAACCAATGGCATCAATGCCAGTAGTACTCATGTCTATTACATAGTGATGCTTATCCTATCTTAGCCTAGTGGTACCTATGTTTATCACATGGTGTTTCTCATCAGGCTCTTTATCCTAGTGTATATGTTTATCACATTGCACTTGATCCTATCTTGCTAGAGCACTCAATGGATTTTATCAATTCAATGGTTTATCCTATATTCAGCTTAGCAACCCTATATGTTTGAGGGCACCTATTGAGTGAATCCTCTCAACAACTTATCCAATTGGTAATACATGTCTATCACACGGTTGTCGATTCTAGCCTTGTTTTCAGTTTGTCTAACCTAGGACACCTGTTTGAATGAATCCTCTCAGTAGCTTATCCAAATGACAGCACATGTTCATCACAAAACTGTCAATTTTAGCCTTTTAAGATAGACGCAGTTTTGTTTAACACATACGCGTTCAAACTACCTAAACGTGTCTTTACTTCACATATGCAATTTTACTATGCACAAATGCATTTTTACAACACAGACGCGACATTGTTTGACAGAGGCACACCCCTATCGCATACACGCACACCTATAACCTAGACGTGGTCATTAGATGTAGATGTGTACATCCTTAATGCAGACATGATTACATTCACAGTGTATTGTTGGCATTTGCATGAAGATTGCATTAATGAAATGTTATGTTGTCATTGATGGCAATTGTAACTGGTAATGATGTTGTTATAATGTTGTTTTGTAACCGGTAGGAAGAGCTAGTGAAAGGAACTACAACCAGTAGGTGAGTTTGTGGAGTGAACTGGTATTGCTAAGCATTGGAGAGTTGAACCGATAAACCCTACCTATTGATATGATAAACCCTAACCAATTAAGTTTGGTGAATTGGTTATATTGGTTTATGATCTGATGATGAGCGGTAATGATTATGACATGTATGCATATTGTATGAGAAGAGTTTCAAAGTGTTTTTGGCACGTTGAGATAACAATTTTTGTCTTGGGAATGAGCAAGTATATTGCATGTAATGCAAACTACGTGATGAGTTACTGAGTTTGATGAAGCGGTGATCAAGGAGCGGTCGAGGCTATCTTGAATGATGTGCAGAGATTGTTATGTAATCCAATGGTTATACTTGAACCGACTTGTTTGTAATCTCTATGAGAGAATTAGGTTTTTGTTGTGTTACTGACCTATTGATTTGTTTATAAGGTCAATGAGTTGTTTTGTTTCAGAGTTGGCAAATTTATAGTTGAGTGTGGTTTCCGAACCGGATGATGTATCTGTAGTTTGTGTAAGGCAAATAGGAGAATGAAAAGGATTTGAACAAGCAAGTGTAGTGGTATTCAAACAGATCAGCAAACCCTTGTTGTTTTCTAACAATTACAGTAGTTAAAATCCCCTAACCAGGTAAGCTCTAACAAGCTTAGTGTTATTCAAATCCTCTAACCAGGTGGTCCAATAGCTTGGATTTCAAATCCTCTACCGAGGTTACTCCTCACAGGCTATTGCTTCTAATAGGGCATTATAGTCAATCCCTTAGCCGAGTGGTCCCTAACAGGATTTGTTCTTAACAGGACTTTTGTAAAGCTTTAACAAGCTTGGCTCCTAACACGGCGAACTTCAGAAGAGTTTAGAATACTTGTGGGTATTCATCCCCACCGTGGTTTTTCCCATTTGGGTTTCCACGTCAAAAATATTGTGTCAAGTGGTGAATGTATTTGTGGTTATGTTTACTATGGTTAAATTGCTTAACTAATTAATCCACTTTGATATGTTATGATAACCGGAAGCAATATGAAATGAGGTTTTACTTATGTCAGTAAAGTATTTGGATGTTTGTGAGTTTCAAGTTGTTTACTGTTAATCTGTTTTAACTGTCAACCGGTTTATCTTGATAGTGATATTACGTTTGTAGTTTAGTGGTTTAACTTGTCAATTCTGAGTTTACTTTGAGAGGTTGATTTTGAGATTGGTAAAAGATTATATCAGTTTTCTATCTACTGATTCACCCCCCCCCCTCTCAATAGTTTACCGGATCCTTATTCTTTCATCATACCATCAATTGGTATCAGAGCTTCTCAGGTCCTCTAAGGTCTAAGCCTAACAGCTTGAGGTAAATATCTTATAGAACATGATGAAGAAGGAAGGTCTGAAGTTTAATAGAGAGAACTACAAAATATGGAGTGATAGAATGAAAATTTATATTAAGAGTCTAGGAAGTCAATACTGGGAACATGTTGGTACTCAATATGTTGCACCTAGTGGGATTATGACTAATGATTATAAGAAAGAGCAACAAGAAAACAATCAAGCACTGGAGGCTATTATCAGTTCTTTGTCTAATGCAGAGTATGTTGATGTTCATGGTCTGGAGACTGCACATGAGGTATGGAATAAATTTGAAGAGATTTATAGCGGTGATGAACATGTGAAGATTGCCAAAGAAGAGAGTCTAAGAGGAAATTTCGATGACATGCGGATGGCTGAAGGTGAGAATATCCAACAGTATGGTCAGGGGATGAAAGAGATAGTTGGTGAGATCAAGAGTGTTGGTGGTAAAGTAGAAGATGCCACAGTGGTTAGTAAGGTGTTGAGAACCCCTTCTACCAGTCTACGCTATCCGAGTTGCAACCATTCAAGAGATAAAGTCAATTGACAAAACTAAGGTAACCCTTGACTCCATCATTGGTAAGCTTACTGCTTTTGAATTAAATGGTTATGATGGTAGTGTCCAGAAATCTGAATCTGCATTTAGAGATTTAGTTTCTAACCCATCTTTGAGGAAAAGTAGAGATGTCAGTCACAGTTATGAATCTAGGTCCAGCAGAGAAGTTGATGATGAAGACATTTTGGTTGAGCTTGAAGCATTGTTGGCCAAGCGGTTGTCCAGAGTTATCGGTAAGTACAGAGGTAAATTACCTTTGAAATGTTTTGCATGCAACAAGATTGGACACATTGTAGCTAACTGTCCTAATGGTGATAATGAGCACAAGCGAGAGAAGTTTAAGAACTATAAAGGAAAAGGCAAAAGAGATTGTCTTATTGCAATTGATGGTGGTATCACTAATGAGGAATTTGAGGGTGATTCTAATGAAGACATTGTCTTTGTAGCCATTAAAGAGGAGACATCTGATCAGAAGGCTTTAGTTTCTCGCATGGATAATTATGATGATTGGATCATTGATAGTGGTTGTTCACATCACATGACCGGTGATCGGAGAAAATTTATTTCTTTGAAGGAATTTGATGGTGATGGCAGAGTTGTGAGATTTGGTAATGACTCACTCTGCATGGTAAAAGGTAAGGGAACTATTTCTCTTAATGGGAAAAGCAGTGCAGACGATGTCTACTGGGTTGAAGGACTAAAGCACAATCTTTTGAGTGTTGTTCAACTCAATGACAGAGGATATCCATTGGAGTTTAAGAATAGTATGTGCAAAATCTATGGGAGCAAAGGTGAACTGATTGCAACCGACAAGAAAACTAAAGGTAACCTGTTTCACCTTAATCCTAAAGTCAACAACTATTTAATTGCTAAAGTAGATGATAGTTGGCTTTGGCATAGGAGATTTTGTCATATGAATTTTGATAACATTGTTAAAGTGAGAAAGTCTAAGACAGTGATAGGTTTGCCTCAGTTGGACAAACTGGTTAATGCTCTATGTAAGGAATGTTATTTGGGAAAGATGACATCCTCAACTTTTAAGAGCAAATCTTTTTCAACGGAACATCTGTTAGATTTGGTTCATACAGACCTCTGTGGACCAATAAGGACAAAAAGTATTCAAGGTGATAAATATTTTATGATCTTCACTAATGATTGTTGAAGAATGATATGGGTCGCCTTCTTGAAGGATAAAACAGAAGCATTCAGTAAGTCCAAGGCACTCAGGGCCTTAGTTGAAAAGGGGAGTGGTAAGAAGATAAAGTGTCTGAAGACTGATCAAGGTGGTGAATTTACTTCTATGGAATTCACTAGATATTGTGAAGAAAATGGTATCAAACGACAGCTTTCTGCACCGAGGACACCACAATATAATGGTATTGCAGAGAGGAACAATCAGTCAGTTGTTGAAGCTACTAGAACGATGTTGATACAAGGAGGTGTAGCAAAAAATTTATGGACAGAATCTGTCTACACTATGAACCGGATTTTGGTAAAAAGAGGTAAGGATAAGACTCCTTATGAATATTGGTATGGTAGATCACCTAATGTCATTTATTTTAAGATATTTGGCAGCAAATGTTTTATTAAGAGAGGTGACTATGCTAGTAAATTTGAAGCTAAAAGTGATGAAGGTATATTTCTTGGTTACTCCACCAAGAGTAAGGCCTACAAATGTTACAACAACTGAACACAGAGAATCATTGAGAGTGCTGATGTTTGAGTGGATGAATATCCTGAAGTCTCAGGGGAAACCAGCGTGGAGAAAAAGGATGAAGATTCTTGCATTTTGTTTCTGGAACCAGAACCGGTGAAACCTGAAACTGGTAAAGAGAATGGTGTTGTACCAGTTCAACCGGAACAGGTAGATTCAAAAGAAGATGATGATAATGAAGAAGAACCTGAAGATAATGATCATGTTATTCTGAGGTATGTGAGACTCAATCACAATCCTGGCCAGATTATTGGAGATAAGGATGCTGGAGTGTTAACCAGAAGAAGAATTAGAGAAAATTCTTCCGTGATCTCCACTATTAAGCCTAGAACTGCTAAGGAAGCATTTGGAGATGATCATTGGATTAAAGCTATGGAGGAGGAGCTCGATCAAATTGAGAAGAATGATACATGGACCCTAGTACCCTGACCGGTGAATAAAAATGTGATAGGTACTAAGTGGGTATTCAGGAACAAACTGAATCAAGATGGTATAGTAGTCTGAAACAAAGCTAGATTGGTTTGCAAAGGTTATGCACAGGAAGAAGGAGAAAATTATGGTGAGACTTTTGCACCAATTGCTAGATTGGAAGGTGTCAAGACTGTACTTGCATTTGTAGCACATAAGGGATTCAAGTATACCAGATGGATGTGAAGTTAGCATTTTTTAATGGAATACTGGAAGAAGAAGTATGCATTGAGTAGCCAGATGGTTATGCTTTGACTGATGAAAAAGACATGATATGCAAATTGCACAAGGCACTATATGGGTTAAAGAGAGCACCGAGAGCATGGTATGAAAGGCTTCATTCACACCTGATGAAGATAGCTTTTCAGAGAACCAGTGAAGATAGCAACATATATCTCAAATATGAAGGAGATAAGATACTGGTTAGTGAAGTGTTTGTAGATGATATCATATTTGAAGGCAATGATGACATGAGCAATGACTTTGCAAATGAATTGAAAAGTGAGTTTGAAATGTCTCTAGTGGGAGAGAGAGAAAAATTCATAGGCTTGCAAATTCAGCAAATGAAGAGTGTTATTTTCATCACACAGTCTAAATATGTGAAAGAGGTATTCAAGACATTTGGTATGAGTGACTATAAACCAATTGGGACACCAATGGTTACGGGATTTAAATTGTCTAAGGAAGATGAAGCCACACCTGTTGATGAAAAGGAGTACAGGTCAATGATTGAGAAATTGCACTATGTTGTTCATAGCGGACCGGATATAGCTCATGCAGTTGGTCTAGTTGCTAGATTTCGGAAGAATCCTAAGGAAACACATTTGATAGCAACCAAGAGGATATTCAGATATTTGAAAGGCACTATTGACTATGGATTATGGTATCCATATGCAGGTAACTTTGATTTGAAGATGTATATAGATGCAGACTGGGCAGGTAATGTTGATGATAGGAAAAGCACAACCGGTGGAGCATTCTTTCTTGGAGGAAGACTTGTTCCATGGAGTAGCAAGAAGCAGATTTGTATATCACAGTCTACTGTTGAAGTTGAGTATGTTGCAGCTTATATGAATTGTACCCAGGCTATCTGAATGAGACACATTTTGGAAGGTTTCAAGATGAAGTTTACAGAACCTGTAAAGATCTTATGTGACAATACCAGTGCCATAAATATTTCCAAGAACCCTGTTTTGCACGCACGAACCAAGAATATTGAATTGAAGTATCATTTCTTGAGGGAAAAAGTACAGAGTAAAGATGTGATATTGGAACATGTTTCTACCAAGGAGCAGCTTGCCGATATCTTTACTAAACCTATGCCTAAGACTACTTTTGAGTATCTTAGAAGTCAACTAGGGGTTGTACCCCTCCATGAGGTCAATTGAGCATGATGTAGAGTGCATCATTCCTAGAGCTACTTGCAGAATTTTACAGCAGGATTGGTGTATAAGTGGAGTTATTCCACAGGGGGAGCATCAAGTTGCAAGTTGTTGATGTTGAACAATGAAGTTTGACATTACATGTTTTACTTTCACTTTGGCATTGTTGTCAAAGTGGGAGAAGAACTATTTGATTATGGGAAGAATAATTGTATGATTGACAAAGAGAAGATCTACAGCCAGCTACCAGTTGAAGATAAGGAGAGTACATGGTAAAATGTAAACCAGGATTCTTATTCACAATCATAGCAATCAATGGTATTGATATTTGTATTGCCATCAATGCCAAAGGGGGAGATTGTTGGCATTTGCATGAAGATTGCATTAATGAAATGTTATGTTGTCATTGATGTCAATTGTAACCGATAATGATGTTGTTATAATGTTGTTCTGTAACCGGTAGGAAGAGCTAGTGAAAGGAACTACAACCGGTAGTTAAGTTTGTGGAGTGAACCGGTATTGCTAATCATTGGAGAATTGAACCGGTAAACCCTACCTGTTGATATGATAAACCCTAACCGATTAAGTTTGGTGAATTGGTTATATTGATTTATGATCTGATGATGAGCGGTAATGATTATGAAACATATGCATATTGTATGAGAAGAGTTTCAAAGTGTTTTTGGTGGGTTGAGATAACGGTTTTTGTCTTGGGAATGAGCAAGTATATTGCATGTAATGCAAACCGCGTGATGCGTTACTGAGTTCGATGAAGCGGTGATCAAGGAGCGGTCGAGGCTATCTTGAATGATGTGCAGAGATTGTTATGTAATCCAACGGTCATACTTGAACCTACTTGTTTGTAATCTCTATGGGAGAATTAAGTTTTTGTTGCGTTACCGACCTATTTGTTTATAAGGTCGATGAGTTGTTTTGTTTCAGAGTTGGCAAATTTCTAGTTGAGTGTGGTTGCTGAAACGGATGATGTATCTACAGTTTGTGTAAGGCAGATAGGAGCATGAAAAGGATCTGAACAAGCAAGTGTAGTGATATTCAAATAGATCAGCAAACCCCTATTGTTTTCTAACAATTACAGCAATTTAAATCCCCTAACCAGGTAAGCTCTAACAAGCTTAGTGTTATTCAAATCCTCTAACCAGGTGGTCCATTAGCTTGGATTTAAAATCCTCTACCGAGGTTACTCCTCACAGGGTATTGCTTCTAATAGGGCATTATAGTCAATCCCTTAACTGGGTGGTCCCTAATAGGATTTGTTCTTAACAGGACTTTTGTAAAGCTTTAACAGGCTTGGATCCTAACAAGGTGAACTTTAGAAGAATTCAAAATACTTGTGGGTATTCATCCCCACCGTGGTTTTTCTGTGAGAATTGGGATCTTAGGATACTAATCATTATAAACAAGATTATAAAGTAAATGAAATATGAAACATACATGCAAAATGTACACATTACACAAGATATACATGGGGAAAACCTTTCGGGTAAAAAACCCCATAAAGCATCATTTAATTAAAACACTTACAAATATAGTCTATCATAAAATAGACATGAACTTGGGGACACTCCTCCAATACTTCCACATGGCCAATAATACCTCATATGCATAGTGATACAACTCACCATAAAGCTCCAAATTCACACACCTCTCAAATGAGAGAGAACCTCCTTAAATATAGGAGGAAGGGTGACTTCACTAGTCACACCTTTTCAATAACCCCCACTTATAAATAATTAATAATCTAATAGTTATTAGATTATAATTATTTCAAATGGGATATGCTTATAAAGCATATAATATATAAGGTTTTATAACCTTATATTAGAACATTATATATAAATGTTATAAGGATGTGATCCCTAATAACATTATGTTCTAACACTCCCCCTTAATGTTAATAGGGGATCACATGTCAATTTCCATAAAAGAAAAAATGAAGCACCCCAGTAACGTAGGTCTTCTTTGACAGTGATAAATAGGGACACAAATATATGCCAACATGAAGATCATGCATTCCGGACTACATGAAAGTCATCTTGTCATAATTTATAATCCCAGTGTTTTAAAAATGATGCTGTGAGGTCTTAAAAATTATATTGGAGCCGCAGTCCCCTCAAATTAGCCTCTCCCCAGGTTCATTACATAGTGCCCGTAGGTCTTAATACAATGCTTTTACAAGTGGAAGTTTTACAAGGAGAAGAATTTACAATATGCCCGTAGGACTTAAAAAAATATGCCCGTAGGTCTTACGATACTGTGCTCGTAGGACTTAAAAAAAATCTGCCCATAGGTCTTACGATACTGTGCCCGTAGGTCTTAAAAAATAAAGGATTTAGCCACTAGGTGGTGTCATTGACATGCACACTCCCCCTCAATGGCATCACCTAAGGCCAAGCATTATTTGAATTTGGAGCATATAATGCCTAAAGGTCTTATGCCTATTAGGTCTTAAATCTAGGATTTAGCCACTAGGTGGTGTCATGTACACTCCCCCTTAATGGCATCACCTCAAAGCCAATCACTGCATAGAGGATTTCAAAGTGATGGCTAAAAATATAATATATAGTATGTGCTCATGATCTTCAAAGTGTCTTTATTATAAAATGCTTTCACTTGAGTGAGGTGCCCATGATCTTCAAGGTGCCTTTATTATATAATGCTTTCACTTGAGTGAGGTGCCCATGATCTTCAAGGTGCCTTTATTATATAATGCTTTCACTTGAGTGAGGTGCCCATGATCTTCAATGTTTATTTTGATCTTTAGAAATGATATTCTCTAGAAAGAGTAAAGTAACTTCAAGTAATATAGTACTTTCATATGTATCCAAATGGAATTCTTCAATAAATCTTCAAGGCCATATTGATTCTTCAAGATCTACATTCATATTTTGTCCATTTGATTCAAAGACACATAGAAGATAGTCTTCTTATTAAAGTATTGCAGCATCCATGTAATAGCACTTGCACCATATGTTTTGAAGGCATAACCTCGCCATAGAAGAAACAATATAGTTAGTAACATAGTAATCAACTTCTTTTTTGGTACAAAGAAAGAACATAATATTATTTTTTTTGTCATTTGCCAAAGATCATATAATATTCCTTATAAAAATATAGTCCAATGATTGGTAGAAAGGAGATCAACATATATTTTCATGAGAAATAATTTGTTGTCTTGCTTAAAATACAAAAATAGACATGCTGCTACATATAGTAATGATCCACAAAAAATTAGGCAACAGGTGAGTTATCCTTTCTAGGTTTGCTCCCCAGACAGTTTATAAGGGCGATAGTCACCCATTTTAAATAGTATGATTGAAAAAAAAAGGATCAAATATAGAATAGAATAACAAATCACTTGGATCTCCAAAAAAAAATGCTAATGAGAAATTTTTTAATTTACTTATGAATATTTAATAGCCTTTATATTTCATCGGTAAATATTTTATCCTCTATCTATAGATGATCATTGTGATAATTTGATAGTAAATCATTCGTACATCAAACATAGTACAAGTAGGAATATCCTCAATGTTAATATAATGCATATCCTTCATCAAATACTAAAAAAATTAAGATAATTCATGATGTTCCTTCCCTTTATTCCTTCGTATGTGACATTTTAAATGCAACATAAGTACTAATATAGTTAATAATAAGTAATTTGGAAGGTCCACTTGAAAGGGTATGTTGACACATTGAAGTAAAGTTAGTTGATTAAAGATTCAAAAACCATTCCATGGGTCTTAAATATATATGAAGACTTGAAAAAAAAATTGAAAGTAAATAGATAAATTTCATGATAATGACAATGGATGCCAAAAATTACCCTATCAAAAATGTAGTTTAAGATATTCTCGGAATAATTTCATGCCAATTAGATTGACAAAGAGACTTCAAGTATATGATTTGCTTCTAGATATTATCATGCCAATTTATATGCTTAGAAGGGGTGTAGAGAGTATTCCCTTCTTTTCGTCCTCATATCTTAGTGAAAATGGAATTAAGTTGTCAAATTTAATATAACAAGAGTCCAAGTTCTTTGAGAGAAATAGTGACCTCTTTAGATAGTTGTGTGGACCACTTATATTCTCAACTTTGTGTAAAGCGGAAAATCGCGATCGAACCCTAGTTGCTCTCCCCTCTTCCAACTCCAAGGAGAGAGAAGGGAGATTCACTAGGGTTGATGGTTTTCACTTAGGGGAGAGACTTTATATTCAAAAGAGGGGTTGAAACCCACAAGATCCAATCCCACACAATGCAAGATTGGATGCTAAATGTGTTTCAAGGGTTAAGAAAGCAAGGCTACCCTCTTTTGTAAAGAATGTTGATAGAAGAATTAAGCTAGGAATGCATAGAAAGTGAGAAAGATTCGCTTATAAACTGAGATAGGAATATAGTATGAAGCTGCGGACCTGGAATTAGCAGTAAAATGTCGATACGGCACTGTCCTGCAAATTTGAGCAAAAGTTGTCGGGACGATGGCGCCCGAGCGCCACGGTCCTCCGAAAAATCCGCGAAACGAAGGGGGATCTGTTCGTCTCTGCACAAGGATTCCAGATCTTCAATTTCAGTCGCGTACCTGCAACCTACACACAGAAAAGCGAAGACGATTGGGGGGTTAGGGATTAGGGGTTTGCCTTTAGGTCAAACCCCGGTTTTGGAATTAACCAAGAAATGAGCAATGCTGTAAATGTAAATGTCTGTAATGTAAAACAAGTACTAATACCTTGTTGTAAGGATGTTTGTATCCTTATGTGCGAAGGTATAGATGTTGTATGTTGTATGTTGTAGTAGTATGTAGTAAGTGATCTCCTCTTCAATGGTTGAATCCTTGTCTTGAATGCAACACTTAGCCTTGAATGGAGACTTGAAATGATCAATTGCTTGAAGGAATGCTTGAATGCTTGAATGCTTGAGTATAATTTCCACGCTTTTTCCATCATATCGAATGAAAGAGGAAAATGTAGTTTATATACTTGTCAATTAGGGCTGATAGACTGATTTTCCCGACCTTAGGCCAACCAGGAAAGACAATTTTCCAATTTGCAAACATAAAGACCCGAAGTCCAAAAGAGACCGGGCCCAAAATAGGACCCAGGGACCAGGGCGCTGGGCGCCATGGTCCTGGGGGACCAGGGCTCTAGGCGCTCTGGTCCCACCTCCCGGGACAGCAGGGTGCAAAGGAGATTCAGGCCAGGGTGCAAGAAAATGCAGTTTTTGGTGTCATGAGCAAGTTTCGGGGTCTCCATTCAGGTTCCGTGTTGCGTCGCCATCGTGAAGACCGAAATGTAGTCGAAATTGCAAGTGTCACAATTTTAGGACGCTACATTTAGCCCCCACTTTAGCGAGAGTATGTATGCTCATACTTCCGGTAAAGTACAAGGAAACAATATTGAAAGACTTTCACCACGTCAAGGAGGCAAGACACACCAAGCCCCCAGTGGACTAAGGATCTTACGACTTCAATTGACAAAGTAAAAGGGAAGATCACGAGGGAGAACCATGACTGTCAGTAGTAAGGTTCCCTCACTATGAGTCATGCAAGAGAAATACCAAAAATTTTCAAGGCAAAGCTGAGTTCTCCAAGAAATTTTCATGTATCCTGAAGGGATAGACAGGGTGTATGCCCCCCTACGTTAAAGCGATCGCACATGCCTCAACGAGGGTGATTGTTTTAACGTAGTGATACACATAAGAAATGAGAAAGGAAAGAAGCACGTTATCGCAAGGATTTAGCCCCCAAGTGTGAGATAAACCCAAGGATAATAGACACAAAACACAAAGCACGAGGTGACTTCGCTTTCCTCGGGGTCAGTATGCTGTATGATAATTCATGTATATCATATGTATGTATGCATAATTGTTCTTCATTCCCCAATCAAGGAAGGTCACCTAGAAGAAGGGAACACATGTGTCTTTTGAGTCAACATGAGAGAGACCAAAAGAGATCTCAATGCTTTCCATCGTCCTCAAGTAGACAACACTAAGGACAACAAATAGAAGAATGAGAATAACACATAGAGGAAGTAACAAAAGAGAGGGGGAGAGAATTTGCTATGCTAATGAAACTAGTCTAGCACGTCATCTACCCCCCGATCTTGCTGATCAATGTTTCGGGAAGGTAGGGAACACGCTAGAGGAGGAACATCCAACACAGCAGATGGAGCTATCACAAGATCCAAACAAGGGCTATGTTCATGTTCCGAGCCACGTTGTTCTTGTCTAGGAGCTAGGATAAGTGCTTTAGAAAATTCATTAGATAAATGGTTATCAATATCAACAAGTTCATATTCACTATCAGAATGAACAGGACTAATATTTTCATCATGAATAACATTTTCATCCATATCATCATCAAGATTTATAAAAATAGGATCTTTAACTCGCACAGGATCAAGACCATCATGCATCTTATGTTTAGGAGATTTCGGCTCAATCGTCGGCTGAGGAGAAAATGGAATAATGCTTGTTGAAGGTGTTTTTGGGGATTGCAAAGTTTGAGCTCTAAGACGACGCTTTCGCTGGCGTTCACGTGCAGAACAATTTCGTCTAGTCTTAGTAGGAAGAGTAGGAGATTGAGGAGGAGGAATGTTCTCATCCTTAGCACTTGGGTGTTTAGGTTGTGGTCTCTTAGGCTGAACAATAGGAGAAGAGGAAGGTCTCTTCTCTCCATAAGAGGAAGGAGGAGGAACTGCTCCATATAAGGGAGGAATATTTGGTTTAGGAAGGAGACCAAGTCCATCATGATGAGGAGGTATAGGTCTACTCTTAGGAAGTTTATTAATCATAGGCATAGTCACATCCATAGGGATGGGTTGGGAATCTTCTTGAGGAAAGACATTAGTTTTATCTTTCAAAGGAAGAACTTCCTTCTCAAGAATGATAGGAATGTCAAGTTTGGGTGTTCTAGGTTCACTTAGAGATAGGATCATATATGTTTTCCACTTTTGATAAGATTTGAAAAGATGATCACTTCGCGGAGGAAGAGATTGGAATTGTTTAGGCCAAAAGTAATCAAGAGGAACGCTAGAAGTTCTTTCAGCTGGTTTAAAGAGACTATGATTGACAGTAACAACTTCACCATTATGGGGAAATTTCAAACACTTGTGAATAGGAGAAGCAATAGCTTTCATGGAAGATAGCCAAGGATAGCCAAGCTTCACACGAAATTGTTCGGAAGATGGAATAATAGCAAAGTTCACATCAAGGGATCTGTTATGGACCTCAATAGGCAATGTAATAGAACCAATTGCAGGAGAAGAAAATGCATCAAATAGTTTCACAATCACATCTATTTTGTCATAAATCACTTGATTCAATTGCAAAGTAAAAAGAAATTCTTCAGTAATAACATTAACCATGCACGAAGGATCAATAAGCACTCCACGGCAAGGTGTATTCTTGACTTTTGCAACTATGTATAAAGGACCATCAGGTGCCCTAATGGTTTCACTGGAATCAAATGTGATGGAAGGTTCTTTAGGGTTTTCTTGCTGCTCTACAAAGTTAATCACATTCGGAGTCATAGACACAAGACCATCAGATGAGAGAGAGGAATCATTAGCCTCAATTGCATTAGAGGTATGAGAAGGTAATGGATCAGTGAAAAACTGAAGATTTTGATTAGGAGGAGCTACAGATATATTGCCTTTATCATTCACTCCAAAAACAGAAATAGTATTGTTATCAATCAAATCTTGAATTTTACCCTTTAAAGAAAAACATTTTTCAGTATCATGCCCAGGCTGACGATGAAATTGACAAAAAGCTTTGTTATCAAAATAAGGTGAAGTAATCTTTGCAGGATCAATTTTCCTTATAGGAGGAAGAGTAAGCACATTTTGTTCCAATAACTTATTCATAATACTATGCAATGATTCATTCAAAGGAGTATACTTTCTTTCTTTCTTGAAAAATTTAGAAATAGGAGGCACACCTGATGCTGCATTCACATTGTTGTTGATGATGTTTTCATTGAATTTGATGGAATCTCTGTTCGGTTTAAACTTTCCAAATGGTTGTTGACTGCTATCACCCTTATCACTCGGAGCCATAGGATGTGATTGTTCCATTTGACTCACAGTCAGTTGATAATTGTGAAGAGTTGCACACAACTGTTGGAAAGAAGTAAACTCAGAAAACAGAAGTTTGTCTCGAATATCTTTTTGTAAATTAGAAATAAAGATTCTTTGAATATCATTGTCAGGCACTGGAAAAGAAATTTGAGCATACAAATGCTTATATCTACCAATGAAATCAGTCACTTTTTCTTTAACACCTTGTTTACAATGCATTAAATCAATCAAAGTAACTTCAGGACTTATATTGTTTTGAAATTGTTGAATGAAAGCATTTGCAAGTTGTTTGAAAGAAGTAATAGAATAAGAAGGCAACGAGCAATACCATTGTAGGGCTTTGTCTCTTAATGTTCTAGTGAACAGTTTTGCAAGCAACCTTTGGTCATAAGCAAAATCAGTACATATTGTTTGAAAAATCTTAACATGTGTTAGAGGATCACCTTTACCATTATAAAGCTCCAAATGCGGGATTTCAACATGTTTAGGAGGGATAGCTCGAACAATGTCAAGAGAAAGTGGGCTCGCAACATCAAATGTGGGCACACTAAACTTAGATTGATTCATAGAGGCAATTTGTTGCTGTAAAGAAGAGACAGTTTGTGCAAGATTGTTAATGGTCGCTTCAGTCGAAGAATTCATATTAGATGTGTTAGATTGAGATGGAGGTGTTATGTTATTGAAAGAAGGTAAAGAGTAAGGTGGTGGGACTCTATGATAATTAGTCATAGGAGATGATTGGACAGGAGGAACACTACAAGGAGGAATGGAATGGTTAAACGAATTGCCCCCTTGTGTCATGTTCATTTGTGGAGATATAATAGGGACACTCATTGAAGGAATGAATGAAGAAGTCGGATTAAATGGAGGAAGAGGGTTAATTGAAGAAGAAGGATTGCCCCCATGACTGGTGATCACAGGAGGAATGTCTTGTGTAGAAGTAGCCATTATGTTTGATGTAAAGGTAGGTACGCTATCAATAGAAGTCATCAAAGGAATAGAATGATTGACTTGAGTAGGAGGTTGTGTATAACCCAAGGTTTCGGCACAACTTTTCATAGGCATCACATTTGAATCTACAATGTGTGCAATACCACGCAAAATATCAATTCCATTCTTATCACTTTGAAGCATAAGTTTTAGACCCTCAATTAAAGGAAGAGCTTGACTATCAGGGTATTCTTGAGACATCCATTGTCGAAAATCGTCAAATTGGTTATCCAATTTCGAAAGTTGTTCTTCAGAAACCTCATGGAGAGCTTCTTCATCATTAGGAGGATTAGAGGAATTACCCATGTCCTCGTTAAAAAGGCTATTCAAATTAGGTTCCATCTCCTCAGTAGTTAAACCTCGGAAAGACTTAATTCTACGGCTTCGTCTAACCGGAATAGTGTAAGTAGGGCTTTCTGTTGTAAAACTCATGCACTAGAGAGAGAGAGAAAGTTTTGAATTTAGAGGTAGCAATTTTCAGTAAAATCAGCCAATCTTCTGGATTTAAGCTGTTAAATACAATCAGGACAATCTCCCGAAATTTCAGAAAAAATGTCAGGGACCGTGGCGCTTCGGAGTGCACACGGTCCCAGCAACTTTTTTTCGAAATTCGCAGGGATGAAAGTTATGATGATTTTAGAGCTAATCTGAAAAAATTGAGTGATTTTACGATCTGTAGATAGGCCAAATTAAAGTTGCAATCTCGAAATTGAACCCTACCAAGATTGTCGAAAAATGCAAAAATTTGAATTTTGAAAAAGAGAGGGAAACTGAAATTTTGAATGTTATGATTTTAGAGGGAATGTCAAGAGCAATGCAAGTTTTGAAATTTAAAAGTTGACTCAATTTCACGCAAAATTCAATTTTGAAAGCGGAAATTAAAATTGTTGTAATTAAGCACTTAATTTCAAAAGTCACAAATTGTAAGAATTTGAATAAAGCACTGAAATTTCGAATGAATGTTAACACACTTTTCAGACTTAGGACTGTAAGAAACACAATTTTGACACAAATTTCAATTTCAACAATTTTTGAATGATTAGAAGCGTTAATCCAAGCAATCCCTAGACCAACTTTGACTGTAATTTTGAAGGTGTTAAAATTGATAAAATCAGCCAAAATTCTGGATTTTAGCAGGAAAATACAATAAGATCTCGCTCCCGAAATTTCGTAAAAAATGTCGGGGACGATGGCGCTCAGAGTGCACACGGTCCTCGCAACTTTTTTCCAAATTTTCAGGGATGAAAGATATTGTGATTTTATTGCGGAATCCAAAGTTACAGCTGATTTGGAGATGTTTTGCTCAGTGAAATTGTCGGACAAAGGTTGAATCAAGAGGGTTTCAAAAATTAGGGTTTTGACACTTAACCACTTAATTTTCAAAATTAAAGCACAAATATGAATTGATAATTTGTAATAGAAGGGCAGATCTGAAACAAACATTAATAATTAAACATTTCACAAGTTTAATTACTTAAAAAGGAAATTTAGGGTTTTTATGCAATTAACCTCTAAAATTTTGCAAAAGATCAAACATGGAAATGTAATCAAGGAATCCAATTTTCAGATCTAACTATGAATAATCAGAAAGGATGTTCACGTCGGGTTCACCAAAATGTAAAGCGAAAAATCGCGATCGAACCCTAGTTGCTCTCCCCTCTTCCAACTCCAAGGAGAGAGAAGGGAGATTCACTAGGGTTGATGGTTTTCACTTAGGGGAGAGACTTTACATTCAAAAGAGGGGTTGAAACCCACAAGATCCAATCCCACACAATGCAAGATTGGATGTTAAATGTGTTTCAAGGGTTAAGAAAGCAAGGCTACCCTCTTTTGTAAAGAATGTTGATAGAAGAATTAACCTAGGAATGCATAGAAAGTGAGAAAGATTCGCTTATAAACTGAGATAGGAATACAGTATGAAGTTGCGGACCTGGAATTAGCAGTAAAATGTCGATACGGCGCTGTCCTGCAAATTTGAGCAAAAGTTGTCGAGACGATGGCGCCCGAGCGCCACGGTCCTCCGAAAAATCCGCGAAACGAAGGGGGATCTGTTCGTCTCTACACAAGGATTCCAGATCTTCAATTTCAGCCGCGTACCTGCAACCTACACACAGAAAAGCGAAGACGATTGGGAGGTTAGGGATTAGGGGTTTGCCTTTAGGTCAAACCGCGGTTTTGGAATTAACCAAGAAATGAGCAATGTTGTAAATGTAAATGTCTGTAATGTAAAACAAGTACTAATACCTTGTTGTAAGGATGTTTGTATCCTTATGTGCGAAGGTATAGATGTTGTATGTTGTATGTTGTAGTAGTATGTAGTAAGTGATCTCCTCTTCAATGGTTGAATCCTTGTCTTGAATGCAACACTTAGCCTTGAATGGAGACTTGAAATGATCAATTGCTTGAAGGAATGCTTGAATGCTTGAATGCTTGAGTATAATTTCCACGCTTTTTCCATCATATCGAATGAAAGAGGAAAATGTAGTTTATATACTTGTCAATTAGGGCTAATAGACTGATTTTCCCGACCTTAGGCCGACCAGGAAAGACAATTTTCCAATTTGCAAACATAAAGACCCGAAGTCCAAAAGAGACCGGGCCCAAAATAGGACCCAGGGACCAGGGCGCTAGGCGCCATGGTCCTGGGGGACCAGGGCGCTGGGCGCGCTGGTCCCACCTCCTGGGACAGCAGGGTGCAAAGGAGATTCAGGCCAGGGTGCAAGAAAATGCAGTTTTTGGTGTCATGAGCAAGTTTCGGGGTCTCCATTCAGGTTCTGTGTTGCGTCACCATCATGAAGACCGAAATGCAGTCGAAATTGCAAGTGTCGCAATTTTAGGACGCTACACTTTGATACATAGAAATTATTGATATCTAGTTACAAGTGTGAGGCCAAAAAAAAAGGATTACTCTTTTAACATACATTCTCAGTAAATGTCTTTAAATATTGTTACCATGGGTCACTTAGTTGTTCACCAATTTCTATATAAACCTCTTTGCATAGATTCATTAATTATTTAGAATCATCCAAATGTTTCAGCAAGTGTCTCTTTTCTTGTATGGATTAAGATTGAACTTAGAGGGTTCTGTTAATACAAAATTTTATGATCTATTTATTCAAGGATCATATATAATGCTTAATGACATATATAATTGTATATAATGTGGTCGATATAGAAAATTCACCCCATAACATTTATGAAAAATATTTTTGTTATCCAAAAGAAGGTTGATCTATGTTATGTGAATACACAAAAAAAGAGAAAAAGAAATCCCTTAAGAAGAAAAAAATAGTTCTACTCTGACATATATTCCTTTTTCCATATGGTGGAAATATACAATCCAATGTATTTTGATCCCTTGAAAATAAAAATAGTTTCTAAATTTTCCCAAATTGAGATTAACATTTTGAGTCCCTAACTTTAAACTCATATTTAGAAGTCATTTGATATAAAAGATCCCCACAAAAAATAGTCTCATTGTAATTCAATATAAAATATAGGCGTAATTACTTCATATGCCCATGACAATAATAGGGGTAGCAGGAGGAAAGGCACGGGATACGACTCGAGCAAGCACAGATACAGAGTCAAATAAAGCTAGAGGGGGTCGTGAGAGATGCAGATCCGCTTCCAGGCGTGGATCCATATACCATTCCAGTTGTTTACCCGGTTGACCTTGCAAGACCAACAACAAGACCAGCCGTGGAAGTAGCACCACCCTGAGTAGCATGTGAATTGTAAGAGTCTAAAAATCTGTACAAACTGAATCAATGTTGATTGTCTGGATGGCTGTTCGTTTCAAATAGACAATGTTTATTGGCCCTTCACATGCCAGATGGAGATGTTGGCGATACGCTAAATCCTCCCAATTTACTCTCACTATCAAATGATATGGAAACAAGGAAACTAGTAAGCAATCTTCAGGACAAATGTTTCTATACTTTAGATGTAAGTAAGGAGGTGTGTCAAGCCCTGGAATTTAACATGGAAGTTATAGGGATAAGAGAAGAAAATCTTGGTGTCTTAATTATGGAAGTAGTCTCTTTGCCTATTATAATGGAATTTGAATCAAAAAAGTCTTTGAAAGGAACAACCAGCACGTAGATATTATGTGTGGTTGACTTCCAAACAGATTGTAATAATGAGAACCGTTAAGAATTCCATAAAAAACGGTCAAATAACTCCAACCCTCGAACAGTTTATTAAGGTTATTAAGGTTGCTTGAGATCTCAAAAAAAACTTTGGTTGCAATCCATATTTAAAGATAATAATATCTGGTTTATAGGAGCGTCTTTACGAGGAGAACCATGTGTTTGACATTATGAGCAAAACCAACATAGAACAAAAAATCGATGTTTTCAATTAACTGCTTTAATTTCCTTATGAATTTATAATACACACTACAGAGTGTGCTTGATTGGCAAACGATTATCTACTTGGATAGGCATCAATTGATACGTTGAACAATATCATGCCAAAGGTCGTGACTTATTTACATTCGATCAGTTGCAAAGAGAGTCCTTTTTAACTATTATAAGGATGAGTACTAGTTCCTTGAGTAGTACAAACTTTTATGAAGATAAGAAATTGACAGAGAGGAGGGCTTCAATAAGTGATTTGATTTATTTAAAGATTTCATTTAAGGACTCTTATTTAAATAATGGTTTGATTGAGTTCATACTTAACAAACTTAAAAATAAAGATAAATTATAATTTTGATTGAATATTGTAATATATATTTTTCATATTTTTTCATAGAAAAAAAAACAATGACCTTATATCAATTGTGATCAAATTGCAAGTGAAATGGTGTTTGCTTGAAATGCCATGTTCAAGAGCTATGAATTTTAATTCCTTTTTATAAGTTGAAAAACATTTTTTTGGCTTTTATAAAGACATGAAATTTGATAAAAGACTTCATGAATTCAATTTTAAGGTTAAACAAATGAAAAACTCAAGTTTCTAAGCATTATATCAAGCTGTTTTTTTGATAATTTATAATCTCACATATCTCTCTAAAGAGAAACAACATCCAACTTTCTAAAGTACTTGATCTAGTAACTAAAGCACAACTTTCTTTACAAAAAAAAATTTGTAACTATGTACATCTCTTATAAGGGAATAATTTTGAGTTAATAAGAATCTGAAATTTGATGTTATTAAAATATATGTTATACTTCACAATCTTATGCATTAATTTTTTTGAAAATATCACTTCATAAAAAAGAATAGTTAGAATTTCCTTACTTGGCTTTGATAAATTGAATTTAAGTGAATGGAGAAGGCATAATAAATACATAGCACAATTGGCCTTGCATGTGTGTTGATTTAGCATAAATACGTTTTCCATCAAGTTTTATAGTCTTCTAGTATAACCTGTAAAAATGATTAGTACTAGCCTAACTCGCTCTGATACCATGTGAGAATTAGGATCTTAGGATACTAATCATTATAAACAAGATTATAAAGTAAATGAAATATGAAACATACATGTAAAATGTACACATTACACAAGATATACATGGGGAAAACCTTTCGAGTAAAAAACCCCATAAATCATCATTTAATTATAACACTTACAAATATAGTCTATCATAAAATAGACATGAACCTGGGGACACTCCTCCAATACTTCCACATGGCCAATAATACCTCATATGCATAGTGATACAACTCACCATAAAGCTCCAAATTCACACACCTCTCGAATGAGAGAGAACCTCCTTAAATATAGGAGGGAGGGTGACTTCACTAGTCACACCTTTTCAATAACCCCCACTTATAAATAATTGATAATCTAATAGTTATTAGATTATAATTATTTCAAATGGGATATGCTTATAAAGCATATAATATATAAGGTTTTATAACCTTATATTAGAACATTATATATAAATGTTATAAGGATGTGATCCCTAATAACATTATGTTCTAACATTTTCCCATTTGGGTTTCCACGTCAAAAATATTGTGTCAAGTGGTGAATTTTTTGTGGTTATGTTTACTATGGTTGAATTGCTTAACTGCTTAATCCACTCTGATATGTTATGATAACCGGTAGCAATATGAAATGAGGTTTTACTTATGTCAGTAAAGTATTTGGATGTTTGTGAGTTTCAAGTTGTTTACTGTTATTTTGTTTTAACAGTCAACCAATTTATCTTGATAGTGATATTGCATTTGTAGTTTAGTGGTTTAACTTGTCAGTTTTGAGTTTACTTTGAGAGGTTGACTTTGAGATTGGTAAAAGCTTATATCAGTTTTCTATCTACGGATTCACCCCCCCCCCCCCCCGCCCCCCCCGCTATCAGTAGTTGACCGGATCCTTATTCTTTCATCATGCATATTGACACATACACGCCTACGCATCGTGAACATGCCCTAAAACTACCCATACACGTTTCTAAGCTTAAAACCTGATTCTGTGTTTTTTTGTTTATCTACCTTCCTAGCCTAATAAATGTGTCATAAATGCAAAATTAATGAGCAAGTTTGTTACATATTGGCTCACCCATGTCCTCTAGCCGCTCGAACCGTCGGATGTTCTCGAATCGATGCAATCTAACTGCCATCTCTCCTCGATTGTTGACTACTCTCTAAGCTCTCTTAGTGCTTTGCTTTGCTCTGATTTCTCTACAAGCAGGTTGTGGATGCAAATGAGGATGTTTCCCTCATGGCTTGTATATATAGGTTGTGTAACCCTAGCACATCGTGTCAGTCTCTTGTTACCCATTGATCCCTCTTGAGTCAATTTTTAACCCGCGCGACTTAGTCACTCTCTCCTTAGCCTTTTTAGCCTTTCTTTCTTATTGAGAGATTGTGTCCGATTATTTTCAACATTTTTCATCCAATCTCTCGAGGGGGCATATAATTCTCGTCCTGGGGCAACTTTGTATCAGTTTATCTTATCTTCTTTGAGCCAACGTGACAAGCTACATTGTCTCAAAGAGAGGCAAATGTAGACACCTAAAGTTGTCTTGTCCTAATTAAATAAATATTTTATTTATTTAATTATTTTATCCTAAGCCTTCTATTAATTAAATAAATTTTTATCTATTTAATTAATTCATTTATCCTTTTCTAGATTTTCCCTATTTAAATAAATATTTTTTATTTATTTAAACTATTATTTCCCTAAATGAAATAAATATTTTATTTATTTAATTGATCCCACTTCCTCTATTAATTAAATATATCTTTATTTAATTAATTAATTCATTAGTTTTTTCCCTCCATGACACTTATCATTTATCTTTTAATTTTTCTCTAACTACCCCCTTCATATTATATTATTTTTCCTACCTACCTTGTAATCTTAGTTGATTATTTATCCTTTCACCTCTTAATCTTATCTGTTCATTTTCTAAGGTGTTCTCTATATAAGGTGATACTTTCATCCTTATCAACCCTAATGACATATGCAATCTAGCTTAATTGTGATCAAGCAACTCTACACAACCATAATTATGTTGTTTGTTGAGCTCTTGTGCACATACAAAATCTAAGAACAACCATAATAAGCAAGATCGATGGAGATAGGAGACAATGAAGATCAAATGCTACTTGGCATGTGAATGGTATTATCATCTTTTTTGTTGATTTGCATGTTCTTAAGTTTCTTCATTGGTGTATGGTGGATTCTTGATTGTACAAATAGGTTTTTATGTGGTTGGATCTTTTATGGTTTTACAATAGTTTATCATCATCATTTTCACCGTATACAAACACTATTACCCTAATACCATTGTTGCTCATATTTCTACAACAATGAATTCTCCTACTTCTTTCAATAACATAACTTGTGCTTCTTCAAGTAATGATATAATTCCTAAACCAACCAATGATCATTCTCCCTCTCCTACTTGTCCATTTTTGTTTTACCCCCTTGAATATGACATTGTCCTTCCTTTGCAATCTTCTATCACAATTCCTATAAAGGATCCAAGGAATGACCCACTTAACATTTCTTCACATATCATCAATGCTTCCCCTTTTCCTAAGCCTCTCCCTATTAATACATTATTCCCTCTTCTAGAGCCACTCGTCTTCCCTTCTCACATAATCTAAACTATCCTATAACTCCCAATGATAAACTTACATTTGCCTCAATGTCACTTTACACTCATCCAACGTGCCTTTGTTTCCCTATGATTCATCATCCTTACCTACTACCCCTACTGAAACATCTTTATGTCCGCATCTCCTAGCTTTACACTCTACTTAGCATGCTTCCATCTCTCCCCTCTATTCACATGATTAGACCCTTCTTACCCACTTCATTCCATACATGTCGATTATTACCAAGTCCTCTACTCTCTACTTAGCATGACCAATACTATTGTTTTTATGGCTACCTAGACCATTGATGATACTTCCAGAGCTGGACCCCTCCAAACACATTGGAAGAGTTGACTCTACAAGCTCCCAAGGAGAGATTGGAGGAACCATTGATATGAAGTGAAAGACAAGTAACTCACATTTGATTTGATGGTCAGATACAGATTCACTTGCCTGTTCTTCTTTAAGCTAGAACAATACAAGGTCTTGTTGGTGCGTGTTTTATGACACATTGAACACAAAATAAAGATGCCCAAAAGACACTTTATCCTCTCTTACATAAAATCACCCCGTATGCTAAGATTGCAAAGAAGATCATATGGTGATTCCAATGTTTACATTGTGATCTAGCAACTTTAGTGTTGAATATAGCTCATTTGGTTATGTATGTTGGTACTCCAAGGGGGACTTGCGGATTTCAGTCATAATGAAAACTTTTTGCTTTGTTTTGGGGATTTTCTCCATTTAGACTTAACAAAAGGTAAAAGGGAAAGGGTTTTAGGAATTCTATACTACTCCTAGGAATTTAAGAGATGGTAGTGATTAGGTGAATCTAAACCATGCTTTGGTTCGCCAACTTAAACAACTAGACAAAGTGGGTGGAATCTTCAAGGGTTGCGCTTATAATTTTCATACTATGAATAATACCATCAAAATGAACAATATTTATTCAAAGTAGAGGTTAAACATCCACAAAATATGTTCAAGTTGCATAATGAACAAAAATCATCTCTTCATTAAAAGTATGAGCAATGATTTCACCAACCAATACTATCAAATCTTGCATTCATTTAACAACTTATTAAGCAAATTCTATTTTATGTTGAACAAAATATGAAACCATGCAACCACAAGATAACATAGAAATTAAAAGCAATGCAAATGAATTTTATTATCTTAGTAATCTTAAGCAACAATTTCACCAATCTCTCCCATACAAATGAGAGAAGAGGGATATATATATAGAGTTTTGAAAATGAGTGAAAGGCCCAAATCAAATAGAGATCAATGACTGAGATCAAAACACATACACCCTTAATAGGGTTTACAATAGTTATCCAACAAGAGCAAATAAAAGATTGACAAGTGTCACAAGGAGCTTTCTTCTAGAAGAATGCATCCTTATTACTTTTATGTAGTAGCATACTCAATGAACATAGACACAAGAGGATTAACCTCTTCCATTGTGACATTATCTTGAATTTGATCACGTCCAACTCATCAACATAGGTGGCAAAAGCATTCTCCCAATCCAATGCTTGTCTCTGAAAGGCATCCTTGATGGAAAAGAAGGTGGATGCCTTAATCAAATTTTGCCTAAGGATCGGTCCTATGAAAGTGGTGAAATTCTCTTGAGCTTTGATCTTCAAATTTTCCATATTCATTTCATTTTCTCGAATTGCTTCCTTTCCAAGCACATTAGTGACTATAAGGAAAATCTCATTTTGATTTTCTTTAATCAGCTCTTCAATTTTGACACCATCAACCTTAACCTTTTCTAAAACTTAATTTCTTGCTATCAATGCTCAATACCATGTGTTGAAGTCATAGATATCTCCAGCTGCAATTACTTGTCCATCTATTAATTCCTATTCAGCAATTTCTTTCATCACCTTCAAGTATGGGATTACTTTATCTTGAATATTTTGAAAATCCTCCCACATTTTTGTCATGCCTTGAATTCTAGATAGTAATGAAGAAGTTTGCCCATATGCCAATATCAACTCTTCCGCGAACATGACAACTTCATTATTGATGTTTGTCATCCATTCCTTAGTTTCTTTAGCTGTTACCTTCATCTCTTCAAAGTCTTCAATTGTTTCTTGTGAAAGAGCGAAAGGCGAGGGAACCACTACATTTCCTTGAGCAATAAGATTGATCAAATGTTGGAGATAATTTCTCAGTTGTTCACTCTCTTTCTTTAATTCTTCTTTCTTTTCTACTTCTCTCTTCAATCTTTCCTTGATTGTCTTTGAAGTCAACATGACCAAGGTTGGTGTCACCAACCCTCTTCCACTTTGAAGTGATTTTAGATTCTAGTTGTGCTCCCTTGCTAACGAACTTCATTTGAACTTTCCCTGAAAGCTTAAGCTAACATCTAGCTCCTAAAAATCATGAAAAAAATCTAAGTTAAAAAACAATAAGGGGGTTGGATGTTTGTTCCCATCCTAGAGTGCAAAGTTTGAAGAAATTTTCAAAGGTTAATTTTAACTAATGAAAATTTTGGAAATTGAAGCATTTGCCCCTAAAAAGTATAAAAAAGCAAGACGATTTGAAGTGAAACTTGTTTTGCAAGTTTGGAAAGTCTTTATTAAATCACTCCAACTTTGACCTCAAGTGTGGAAATTGGTTTTGAAATTATTTCGGAAGATGTCTTGGAAATTTGCAATTTTGAACTACTTTTTCAACACAACCAAATTTTCTCAAATTCCTTCCCTTCCAAGACTTATGCAAATTTCCTCATGCTTTTCACTTTTGTTTTAATCATCTTTCCATTTTCCTTTCAATAGTTGGGTGGATTTTATCCTTTGGCTTCGATCTTGCTTTAACTTTTTCACTTTCCTTTCTTTACCTAGGTGAATTCCCTTTTGATTTCAACCTTTGTTTTTCTTGTTTTAGTCTACCAAATTTTTCCTTCTCAACTTGGGCAAATTTCTCTTTGCCTTCCGCATTTGCTTTCACCCTTAGCCAAACTTCTCATTTATCCACCTAGGGTGGACTTCATGTGTGGATAAGAAACTTTTAAATTTTCCAAGACGAACTTCATCTTGACTTTAGAATTTTTTCTCATCTCTTTATACTTAGCCAAAATTTTGTCTTTTCCCTTCAAAAATGCCAAGACTTAACCACTTTCTTTACCCATTCCTTGGGCGGACTTTGCATGTGGTTGAGAAATTTTTCTAAGTGTTTGGGCGGAATTCATGTGTTGCCAAGACATTTTCAACAAGGCTTGGGCAGACTTTGCCATGTTTCAAGACATTTTCTACATGTGGGAGGCGGATTTTACCATGCCTTAAGACATTTTCTTACCTTCAGATGGACGGACTTGATGTTGGGTCAAAGAATTTTTCTTCTTCTTAAGGCGGAATTAACATTTGGACAAGGAATTTTGGCTATCCTTAGGCAAACTCGGTACTTGATTTCAACTTTTCTTTCAATCCACCAACACTTAGCCAAATTTTCCTTCATCTTCCTTGGGCGAATTTGCTTCTTGCTTGGGGAATTTCCTTATCACTTAACCAAATTTTCAAATTTTATTTTCTGAATTAACATTTGGACAAGGAATTTTGGCTATCCTTAGGCAAACTCGGTACTTGATTTCAACTTTTCTTTCAATCCACCAACACTTAGCCAAATTTTCCTTCATCTTCCTTGGGCAAATTTGCTTCTTGCTTAGGGAATTTCCTTATCACTTAACCAAATTTTCAAATTTTATTTTCTCCAAGGTATCAACACTTAGCCAATATTTGTATCCTCTCCTTGGGCAGACTCGCTACTTGGACAAGGAATTTCCATCGTGTTGGACGGAGTTTGCTTGTTGTCTTGCCATTTTTGGTATGTGTAGGGCAGAGTTTGCTTGTTGACAAGTCATTTTTGTTGTGTAGGGGAGAGTTTACTTGTTAACAAGTCGTTTTCTTGGTGCCTTGGGTAGAGTTCATGCATTGGCAAGCCATTCTCAACTTTTCCTTGGGAAAAGTTTACTATGGCACAAGACATTGCCTTCTCCATTTAGAAACTTTCTCTTTGGCAGAGTTTGTGCATTGGCAAGCCATTCTCAACAATTCCTTGGGCGGAGTTTGCTATGGCACAAGACATTGACTTCTCCATTTAGAAACTCTCTTTGGAGAAGTTTGTGCATTGACAAGCCATTCTCAACTTTTCCTTGGGCAGAGTTTGTGCATTGCCTTCTCCATTTAGAAACTTTCTCTTTGGCAAAGTTCGCTATGGCACAAGACATTGCCTTCTCCATTTAGAAACTCTCTTTGGCAGAGTTCGCTATGGCACAAGACATTGCCTTCTTCGTTTAGAAACTTTATCTTTGCCATAAACACTTAATGGATTTTCTTGCTCATCACCATCTTTGTTTAGAACTTCTAGATCAACACCTTGTCTGGAGATTTTTCCCTTGCTTTTCATACTTGGAGATACAAACTTTTCATTTCAAAGACAAGAACCTCATTGCCATGATCTAAATGACCCAATCCTAGGTCAACTTTCAAAAAAGCTAAAAAAACAAAAAAGCAAAAAGCAAAAAAGTTGCTTCCCAAATTGGTCTCAGAGTGCCAAAAATGAAAAAGCAAAAGGCAAAAAACCGATTTCCACAAAAATAGGAAGTTGTCAGAATTAGCCCTAAGCAGTTGCATTTTCCGTCCTTTGGCTTACCTTAACACTTTTGAGATGTCAAAATGCCCATTTGATCATGATTGGTCCAATTGCCCAAAGGATTTTTTTTAAAAACTCTTTGAAAACCCCTAACTCTAGACTTGCAAAGATTGGTGACTCAAACACTACCCTAAAAAGCGAAAAAAAGGGGGGTCCCCATTTGCAATGGGGCAATGTGTGAAAACGTCAAAACAGGTCCTTAAAAAGTGAATTCTTTTCCTCTAGGCCCTAAGTTGGTCTTTCGGTATGGACTCAAATTCACAAGTATTTAGTCTTTAGTTCTGAACTATTAAATTTCTGAAATTTACATAGTATATCACCAGCTATTAATAAAAACCGAATTATGAATACAAAATACAATCCAAAATATAGTAAATTATTGGATATCCATAAAATTTCTAAACAAATTATAGGGGTGCAATTTTGTTCCCTCATAGCCTTCATCTTTAACTACATATCCATTTTGAATGTCATCTTCAATACACAATGGAACCTTGTCAAAAATAAAATTGAAAAAAAATTATCTTCATCTAGATGACTTCACATTAAGACTCCTTAATTAAATGTTCCATAATCAGATGTAATCAGCTTGAACAATCTTCGTTGCAACATACTGTGCCAAAAAGCCATATCCATGACAATAGAGTGCTTCTATTTCGACCCTGTGTCCAGCTTGAACCATGTATAAGAGCTCCTCCTTGTATTTCATTTGATTCTGATATTAATCAATCAAGTTAATCCTCCACTTCTCTGCAAGCTTTATTTCTGGGAAAAGAAAGTTTCAAAAATTTCCATTTAACAAGACCATGTTTAAAGGCCGGATACCTGCAACATCTTCGATGAAAGTAAACTTTTGGCCAACTGATGATCCCGCGGCTTCAGTTTAAGACGTGCATTTTCAGGTACAAGCTGTAGATCACTCCCTCTTAAACCTAACCACTTAACATCACAAACTGAAGAAAAATCCAGACTCATATACCAGGGCTCCGCATTTCATTAAATTTCAAGTAATGACAATGACAGTACTTGAGCTTAAATGTCAAATTACCATATTTGGATGCTTCCAGCCCCATGGCTATACTCCCAAACTTGTATGTGCATACAATTGCCAAGCCAGCCGGATTCCTCCAATTAAACAACATACTGTGAGTTGACTCAGCTTGACTAGCAAAAACACTAGTGAAATTGAGTCTGATAAATCATACCAATCAACCAATGCCAAAATAAGAAGATTGGGAAAACTTCTGCTCAGTCGATGGAGAAGAATCCTGTTCCAAATCAAAAAGCTTACCCAAAAATCAGGAAACATAAAAAAGGAACAAAAACCATACAATTTTTATCAATTTCAAAATAAACCAACCGAGTTGCACTTGAGCTTCCCTTTAAAGTAAAAGCCATTTACATAGTATCTTTGAAGTTTCATTGCTTATGAAAAAGTAACGACCACAAAACAGAGAATAAACCCTCAAGAAAGGAACACCAAAAACAAAGAACAATCAATCCACATACAAAAAAGTAATTTGTTAACTAAATACTTGTGATAATAAGATTCAACATGCTGACTAATGTCGTCAATGGCAAAGAATCTTAAGAAATGAAGCAACTCATATTGGGAAATTAGCTGATAAACATTTATGTTCTGTCATGCACAAACTCTTAAAAGTAAAACATAAGTAATGGATGCCAAAAAGATCGCATCTTATAACTGCTTTAGATATTGCAAACAGGGACTCACTTGGGAGATTGCTTATAAGACCAAAACATACGTGTTCTCTTTCTCTAGTGAACAAATGACCATTATGTATTGGCATGCTTTCCTTTATATTATTGCTCTGCATTGTGGAAATCAACGGGCTTTAGCCTTGCTCCTGTGAGGCTCTCGTATGGATTTAGCTTCTAGTTTTAGTCTACATTCTTTTGAAGAGACCTTAGTTTTTATTTTAAGCATCATTTATTTGGCCAACAAATCATCTGATTAAACAGTTATGGGTGGAATTCTTGAGCTATCTTAAGTCTTTCATTTAGTCAGCAACTGCTTAATGCAGTATTTCTGTAATCTTTTCTTCATACTAGTATTAACTGCGATCTCAAAAGATATCCAGGGGGGGTAACATTCTAAATTGCTAGAACACTGGTATGTTATTACATTTATGCATAAGCAATATAAACTAAGTTGCCCATTCGGGTATGGGTAGGTACAGCAAAAAAGAAAATTTCCTTGGGTTCGGGTACGGGTACGTCCATGTGTGTAAGATATATATATATATATATATATATATATTTATAATAATATTATAATATGTTTCAATATTTTATAAAGTTAAACATAAAACAAAATAAATAATAAAATATGTTTAAAATTTAATTTAAAATATTATAAATAATAATAGATTTATAATATTAATTTAAATTAAATATTTTAAAATGTTAAATTTTAACATATTAAATTTAACAAATTACCAAATAAAATGATTTAAAACATAAAGTATAAATAAAATAAATTTTATTTGAAAAAGAAAAAATAAAAAATAAAAACAAGAAACTTTGTAGAGTCAATAAAATAAAAATAAATTTTATTTGGAATCTTCCATTTTGGGTTGTTGGGACACATGTAGCATCTATGAGACTTATTGCAGATGTCATAAGATTCTATGACAAAATATTGCTATTTTGGACCCTAGGTGCCCATACAAGTGAGATGCCTTATGACAGTTGTAATAGCATCTTTAAGTGGCTATTTTGGGCTGCATGATGATGGTTTCTAGTTGGAGGCATTGGGTTTTTCTTATGGGCTTCATATCACTTGAAGAACTCATTTGTGTATATAACAAGTGGCTTGAAGAGAGTCTTCATCGAGTTTTGTTCAGCCTTTTGAAGTGAAGGTATCTAGGTGCTGCCGGACTCTACAGAGGTTTAAAGAAAAGTGTATTGTTGCATAATCTTCATGGATTAGTAATATACTTGCCTCTCTATGGTGGAGTTTTTTCCTGCAAGGGTTTCTCTACATAAATCTTGCGTTGTGAGATGTTCTTCTTGTGTTTCTAATTTGTGCTTCCTTGTTTCTGCTATCTTATGGTGAAGTAATGTTCATTTCTATAATGTTTTATGTTATCTAAGATAGGCTTATTAAACATGTCAGAGTGGTTGGTTTGGTATAACAAAGAAGATGAATATCTCCATGGTTTACTGTATAAGACACCTTAATTTTCAAATTTGCATACAATCACATATTTTCATTTGGCGTAGTCTAAGCTTTAAATCTCATCAATGATTTTATTGGATTAGAGATTGAATAAATTTCCAGAAATTTCCAATAGTAAGGGCAGGAAAAGAGATACAATCAACAATCGATGGTATCTTCTATGGAGACTTAAGCCCTACAATTTTGACCACAAGTGACCTAGGTCCAAGACCATGACGTGTCCAATGTATTACTGCACGAGATTGGTGCAAAATTTCAAGATAGTGCACTCCATTCAATCTTCTCCAACTTTCTTACTTGCTGAAATTGTTGGTGTGCTATCTAGTAGAGCGCTGAGTAACGTCTGGAAACAGCTGCCACTGATCTTCGTGGTACTACTGTAATGTCCCCTTCTTGCACCTAGTCAGTTGTGCCTCCCGTTAGCCTATTCTTGAGCTCCCATAGGCTATTCGGAGTTGGTTAGGGGACTCAAAGTTCTATGGAGAGCTTGAGCATGCAGTTTCATTGTGTTTTGACATCATTTCTATTTTTATCATGCAATTTTTAGTAAGTGCTATTTTGGGTACTTAGCCTCGATTTCAGTTCCAGCTACACTTTTGCGAGTGTTTTCTTCTTCAGTGTTGTCATGAAGTTTTTAGGTGATGGAAAATAATGTTTTATATTACTCACTTAAGTGTTTGAAAAAGTGACTTTAATATTTTCACTGAATGATTTAATAAAACATGTCCCAAAAGGGGACACCTAGTTGACGAGACATAACTATTGTGTTTAAGAAGTCATTTGGGGGCCTTTTCTGAAAATTGTCCTAATTTCTCCCTCCAAGTCTATATATTTGGATTTTGGCTCTAACTCATTCATTAGGATTTAGCACACATAACAAGATGTTGAAATGAACCTGGAGAGTTCTCCTTGGGATTGCCAAGGACAAAAACCCTCTACAGTTGGTCTGGTTTTGGTGGTGAAAGATCCACCCTAGCTGGTTGTTGGTTTTCAATCAAAGAATACTTCTATTTTCAGAGTTTTGGTGAAGCGGGTTTTGGTGAGATGAAAATTTATTAGGATTTTTTAGTTGCTTTCAGGTTTTTGGAGTGGATTGTTGGTATTTTGGTGGCTGTTTGTTTTTTGTGAGTTTTGATGGAATACCTAGGTCTGGCCGTACCATTTCGGCTACACAAAGAATCATATTTTGCACATAATTCAAGAAGTTGTTTCTAGCTTATGGGTATTGGTTTCTTCTTTTCCTAGCAGCCTAGCGATGCAAATCCATATATCATTTTCCATGTTTGATGCACATTTTATTTTTTATGTGAAAATCGCCCCTATGGAGGTAGCGCCCATCTTGGTATTGGCACATGGGAGTTTGTAGAGGCATACCTGCCTTCTTTGGTCTGCAAAATCATCTTGTTTTGAAGTGTCTAGGCTTTCCAAATAAATCTGGAAGAGTTCATAACCGTTCATGGCCAAGGGAAATGATTATCATCAATTTATGTGAAGCATGAGTTTGGTGCCCAGGATGCTATAGCAGGGTGTCCAGTGGTATTTTCAGAAGTTGGGAAGATCAAATAATCATTTAAGATTACTCCTCAAGTCTGCAAGTTGATTTGGTGTTGAAAGATTGCTGGAGAAGGCTCGAAATACATCCCATTGACCATGTTTGGAGCAAGAAATAGACCCCAAGCTATCATGTGTTGCTGGTTATAATTATCAGTCAAATTTGCATTCTACGGGTCTGCAATATCTATAATTAATCTACTTTTGGTGTTATGTAATATGGTTTGATGAGACGATAGACATCTTAGTGATTCTATGCACTTGTTCTTTCATTATGCTATGTGTTGAATGTTCTAAATGTCATTACAATGAGCACCTGAATGAAATCTGTAAACAATAAAGAACAGTTGGTGTGAATAAGGTTTTGAAACTAGTAAGGTATTGTACCCAAAGAAACGGACTCGACAAGGCCGACTCAGACTCATACTCGGGACTCGGCGTCAGACTCGGCTCCAAACTCGGTTGGACTCGGGAAAGTGAAAAACTAAGAAATTTAGAGATTTTTAAAGATTTAAAACTTGTTTCAGGCACCCTTTATTGAATACACCTTAAAGACACAATAACATCATCAAACTCTACTCATTTGATTACATACACAACTATACATCAATCACATAAGCATAAACGCAAATTGTAGCTGAAGGAAATAACAAACATAGATATATAAATATTGTCAAATGTATACAATATTACAAAACTCATGGAATAAAAAATCCATGTCATCATATGATCATCATCAAATGTTTCATACAATTACCAAAGGTAAATACAACTACAAGCCTATGGCTCAGAGGAGCCTGCACCCTCCGGCCCCGGCCCCGGCCCCGGCTCCGGCCCCCTGCGAAGGCGTCTAAGGTAGGTCCTGGATGATTCGACAGCCATAGCCGCTCCCCGTGACACCATGCCATGCTCACCAACATCAGGAACATCCGTGTCACTATCTGCCTCTAAATCTCCTGTCTGTGCTCGTTCTCTCCGCTCCTCCTCTGCCATGGCTACAATCTCAACCTCTATATCTACCTGGTCGATCCAATCAGTGTCAGACTCGAAGCTTGAATTTTCCCTACTTCTATCGACGCAGTTTCCCCCCATATTTTTTGACGGGGGTTTGGGGGCAGCGCCCCCAAGGTGGGGTCAAGGGGCAACGCCCCTTGCGCGCTCCATGTCGCGATACAGGGGGGGGTCGAGGGGCAGCGCCCCGCGAGGCCAAAAAAACTTATTATTTAATAAAGGTGTCGGGTGTTATTTTTCTATTGGCTGACATGTTGTAACCCTAATTTTTCTCATTCTCAGGCGAAGGTTGTAGTGAACAAAAACGATACCATTCATTTAAAAAAAACTTTTTAAAATGTTTTTTTTTTGTCATTTTAGTAACCCAGCCAGTAGCTAAGTTTGAGGCTTGGGACTCGCCGAGTTTGGCGAGTTTGAGCCAAACTCACCAACTCGGCGAGTCTGGCGAGTTTCGGACGAGTCTGAGTCCGAGCCCCAGAGACTCGGTGAGCATGACTCGGACTCGGACTCGCCGAGTTTAGGCGAGTCCGGGCGAGTCCCGTTTCTCTGATTGTACCTTGTGTTTTCACCAGTACCTAGGAGGGGGCTTATTCACATGACTTAAGTTTACTTAGGTCCTAGGTGGCATTCTAGAAGGTTGGTTAGTTGTCACATGATCTTATCTTATCACATGACAACTACTTATGTAAGTCAACACTTTAGTTGTCACATTGTATAGAATTATGACACATGTCAACATCTTGTCTGATCCTTCATCTCCCCTTCCCTTTATATCCTAGGCTTCTCATGTACATTGTCATGTCCATTATCATATTCAAGCAAGCTAATCTTGCCATTCTCTCTTGTGGAAGTTATTTTGGTCTTGTAGGGATTCCCGGAGGTGTTGTGGTGTCACATATTGACTCCAACATGGTATCGGAGCTCTAGATCTAAAGACTTTTTCCCAAATCTGAGAATTTTTTTTGGGCATTGTGTTATTGTTGGGTGCAGTTTGAAGCGAAAAGGACACCATGGTCGAGTCCAAAAAAGCCAAAAGCCCTTATTTTCATATAAGGCACTTCATTTTTGGACAAAATTGTTTTCGAGGCAAAAAAATTTGCCCGAACAGGCCATATGGTCCCCTGAGCATGCAAGGTACATTAATTTTATATTCATAGAAAATAAAAATCATTTACTATTTCTCTACACATTTTAATTAATCAAGTGTCAATTTATTTTTTATATGGGCAAAATTTTATCTATACATATGTTCAGCATTTTTGGTTGGCCTAAATGGCACCTTTATTGTTGCATGGTCATATATCCGTCATTGCAGGTCAACGCACCGTTTTGGGAGGAGGCTTTATTAATCTAACTGGCACATTCATTCCTCAAGTCAGTGGTCACTATCCTCTAATCAAATCTACACCTCATTTTGGTTCCACATTTTTATTACCAACCAGTGGTCATGTTGATGTGTGTTTTAGGCACATAACATTCAAAATAAAATACCAAAGCACTTTACCCTCTCTTGAACAAAATCACCTCAGATGCTAAGGGTAAGATCAACTAAAATGATTCCAAGGTTTATACATATCAGGTCTTGACGAGTGGGTAACTCAATGGTCAATGTGAATTGTTGTTTTCACTTGGGGACTTACACAAATGTTCGAATTAACTTCATAGATCACGGATAGGGAATGGGTGTGCTGATAACTTAGGATATGGCAATGTAGCTATGGACTTAAGACTTACTAAAAAATGGGCAAAAGGAATAGGGTTTAGGAAATCTATTCTAAGCCTAGAAATGTAGGAAATGATGAACAAATTTAGTGGAATCAAACTAGGCAAGGTCTCACAAACAGGTTTTGACACGAGCTTAGTGCAATCATCTAAGGTATACTTCATAGATTTTCAAACCATTACCATCAAGCATTGAGACCATCCAAGTTGATACATAACAATGGATATGTAATAATCGAAGTTAAGTTTGCGTGAATTTTCAGTTGACCACACAAGGCACACTTACCAACAGCAAGAGGCTAGTGGTATGGATTAAGGATTCCACACAAATATAATCAACAAATCTTCCACTCAATCTAATAAACATGAAAACAAATTCTAATCTAACTTGGAGGAATTGAGAACCACGAATGCAAGACATCATTTGAAAGACAAAATTACCATCAAGTCGAACAATGATTTATATTCAAATAGCTGCAGCATATACCAACAATTCTACAAAAACTCTCTTACAAATGAGAGACAATGAGGTATATATAGAGTCTCATACAAAATGGATGGTCAAGATTAAAACTAAATCAAGGGCCAAGATCATGCCAACAAAACCCTAGAATTGCCCTAATTAGGGTTTACATCAAAAATGGTGCCACCAACATATGGCCCAATAGAAAGATACCTAGTCATCAAATAGGGAATCTTTTAGAAGATTCCTCCTTGCATCTCTCTCTCTCCTAGAATACTCCAAGAATCTAGCCAATACATAATCTAACTCCTCCATGGAAATGCTAGGTAAGGTATCCTGTTGTAAATTAATCACGTCCAACGCATCTAAGCAAGCATCCAAAGTGTTCTCCCAATCTGGCACGAGCTTCTGTGAACTATGAACATGAATCAACAAAGAGACCAAATCATCCATTTGACTCTTCTTCAAAGAGTCCAACTGACAAAAATACTTAAGTTTCATCTTGTCTCTTAATTCGGCTAAGTGTAAGCCACTAGCATCACTAACATTAACCCCCAATAACTCCTCTATTGAGGCAAGGATCTTCAATTGAATATCATGAATTGATCCTTCCATCTCTGCACAACTCAGTTGTGTGCTCTCATAAGTTGATTTCTTCATGGCTAATGAACAATACCAGCCATGGAAATCGTATCTATCTCCATTGTGCACAACATTCTCCATAACCAATGTGGACTTAGGAACCTTTTTCAAAGCCCTGAGGCGTGGAATAGTCTTTTCCTGAATAGGCCTGAATTCTTCCCAAACTCCTCCAAAATACTGGATTTTGAACATGAGCCATGTTGTCCTGTCAAATGCTTGGACAAACTGAGTAAGGAAATCATCCACCTGTCTCTTTGTATTCTCAATCCATTTCTCCACCTCCGAGAGTGTATCTCTCACTGCCTCATAATGTGAATGTAGTCCACGGTCAACTGCAATAGGGGAAATAAGGGTGGGATTCTCACGCCTTATCCTTGCAATGTACTCTCTAAGTCTGATATTCTCTTCTTTGTACTTCTCCTTTTCTTCAATCTCTCTATCTAATCCCATATTGATTGCCCTAAGGTTGTCACCAACCTCTTGAAATTCCTATTCTCTTGTAGTACGGCCAAGGGCAACTGAAGTAATCTGGAAATCCATGGGCGTAGCAATGTCAGTCGTCACACCTGCAATGGGAACAGCCACCTGCGCAATCCGCATTCCTGTCTCATCTATAGCTATGTGTGACAAAATCTCAGCTCTCTTAGGCTCTGGCTCCTTATTGCTCCTAGCTAAGTAGTCATCAATGTCATCAATAGGCCGTGCCTCTATCATTTTCTTACTTTTCTCCATACTCTTCATCAGCCAATCAGGAATAGCAGCCATCTCCATACAATCATCGAGATACATATCTTGATCAAGCTCTCTCAATGCCAAGATAACATCGTCATCATCATCAAGATTATTCCTAGTCAAATCATATACATTCTTGCCCAAACTAACCTCCAAAAGGACAGTAGGGGATCCCGGTTGATCATCATCCTCATTAGGTGGAACAGATGTCGCTATGGCGTGTAAATCCTGAATATTCTCTAGTAATATCACTATGTTGGAACATTGATCGAACTCCCTGTTCTATTCTAGCATTTCAACTTCCTTAATTGATGAGACACTGAGAGGTGGTGAAGGAATGATAGGCGAAGGAATGGTAGTCTTTTGTTTCTTGACCTCCTCAATCTTCTTCCCTCTAGCCTTGACTTCTCCTGGTGTGTTCTTCCTTCGCTTGGGAGCTTGACTCTCCTCATCCGCATGAATCCTGACATCACTGATAGTCCTTTGATCATCCTCGGAAGCGGAGTCCTCCTGTTTCATATTTTCATAAGTGAAAGAGACACCCATATCAACTAACTTGTTCATCTGAATATCTACCCGTGCTCGGGAGAAACTCAAGACCTCTCTCATCAATACACTCAAATCTATTTCTTTTGATTCTGACCAGTTAGGCAATAGAATCGCCTTCTTCATTTCATTTTCATGTTGTGGATGCATATGATCCCTGTCATCTAACACTTGGTTAGGAATGAGAAAAAGTCCACACTTCCTCATGAAATCCACTGACATCCTAGACCACATTTGTCTCTTCACTACCTGCTCGTCCATCAGGTTGGCCCAATAATCTTCTATGTCTACCTTGTAGATGAACTTCTCTCTCCTGATCCTTCCAACTTTCTTATCTGGATCAAACCTTTCTCTTTTCTTGTATGTTGCAAATCGATAGAATGCAAGCTCCTCACTTGCTGTGTTGGCTGCTAAGGCAGACTGACAAACCTCCAATGTTTTCCCAACTGAAATAGGAAATGTCATGCCCGTCCTATGCTTCTCTTTCTAAATGGAATCAAACTCCAGAAGCTGTCTCACCACTTCCAACAAGATCACTCTGTCAGAAGGATATAGGAAGCCTGTAGGGTTCAGATTGAAATCCATGAATCCTAAGGTATGTGAACGTGGGAAACTGAATATACCACGATCCATATTTCTCTATCAGCTCTGTTGCCTCCTTGGACAACCCCCTGTGGACTCCACCTTGCAGCATCCATGTGATGTACATTGTGAATACATCATTCACTCTCTGATAATCTTCAATTATATACATGTTTAGTTGTGGATAGCACTCATAACTCCTGAATTGTCCTTGTCCATTCTCGACTTCACCTCTACAAATCAATCATTTGTATGTAACAAATCGTGCAAGCAGGTACACCAAATAGGAAGTCATGGCGAATGACTTAGACCGCTCCACATTCCTCAGCTGAAAGTCTAGATTGTCGCTTATGATTCTAGACCAATTTATTAATCTTCCTTTTAGACAATCCTAGATGAAATAGAACATCCATCGATCATATATTGCACCCTGCGGCATCCCCATCACTTGGTTAAGCAGGAATACTAAATCACTATATTCCTCTTTGAAGTCTGTGCACATGAGTGTCTTGGGTGCCTTAGAATGATGAGCCCTAGGCTCGATCATCCACTCCTTATTCACCACGGTCTTGCACACATCCACTTTCTTCTTATATCGGTCTTCATATTCATCTTTAGTTATATCCTTCATGTCTGCTCCACGTGGAATTCCAAACACCTTAGCAATCTCATCCTCGGCAAGGTAGGCAATGACGGCACCCTTAGGAGTCTTGATCATTCGGGAGTGAGGATCATAACATCGTGCACACTCCAGGATAAGCTCACTGCACTGTATGGATTGTGGAAATTCAACGGCCTGATAAATGCCACTCTTCATAATGTTCACATAGGCTGGGGAAGGAATTTGGCTTCCAATTCCGAACATAAGATGTTGCATCTAGTTCATGATCAGGAAATGTACATTCGTGTCTGTAATCTCCTTTCATCTGGATGACATCTTGGATTTTGGATAGAATCCAGTCTCAAGTATCTTCTGTTGTTCTCTCCTTTCCTTGAGTCCAGACTTCGACATCGCACCTGTACGAAGCTTGAAGTTAGAACTTAGGAAAATAAATAATATTCTTGACAAAATTCCTGATTTCTTAATGATTTAGACTAGTTTGGGTATGGAAATCGGGAAAATAATCCACACTCTTGATAGATTTCAACAATTGAATACAAAATGTGACAAGGTTAGGGTATAAAACCCTCATTAAGTTCATCAAAATCAATAACTTTCAGACCAAAGTCTGAAAACACCTCCTTATACTTAGAAATTATGTTCAAATTAGAGTGCAAAGGAGTATATCGGATCAACAATGACTAAGGAAAAGGTGTGAAAGGCTATGTTTTACTTTTCACACAAAACCAAATCTGAAGACACCTTCCGAAGTCAACAATGGCTGCCAGCAAATCTGAAGACAACCTGCAACTTCACAAATTAATCTCTAAAAAACACATTGCAATCACCCAAATATGCACAAACTTGATGAAAATCAATTTTGATGATGAAAGCAATCATATCCGGGAATGTAGGTATGGCTGGTAAAAGTTTAATTTTCTGAGGACAAGTCTTAAAATGAATTACTTCATACTTACCAGCACTTTGTAAAGTGATTAAAATCCCTGAAAATGATCGATAGATGACAAAGGAATGGACTCCAAGCAAAATCGCCAAAGGTGACAGGTGGCTGGAAATGAAAATCTCTGAGGACAGCAGCCAATAATGGAATTTGCAGACCTGCAACAGCTCTGAATAACTCTGAAAATGGACTGAAAATGACCTCCAATCAGCCTCTAGACAAAATCGCCCAAGGCACGAATGAACTGAAAATGCAATGTAGGTTTGAAAACGAATTTTCCAGCCAGCATGAAGGTGCAATATCTCAGCAATGGAGAGAAAACTTCAAGTCTGAAACACCAATCAGCAAGCTTACAAAAATGGCAGCACCATCCAAGGAGAAAAATCGCCAAAGATTGGAGGTGAAAACCTCCCAAACACAAAATCGCCCTTCTCTCCAAAATTGCCAACTTCACCAAAAAAATCGCCCTAGTCTGAAAAATCATGGCAAATAACATCAATGGTAGCCACCAAGAAAATCGCCTTGCTGGAAATGGAGGAAAAAATGCCAATGAAACTAATCTTCAATCGTCACTTGGACACTTCACCAAAAATCGCCCGCTGGAGGAAAAATCACCCTTGCATGAATACACTCGGCAAATATAATGATAAAATAATGTTGGGATCTCCTCCTTTAAACTTGCTTTCACCATCAACTTTCACCACACAAGCAATGTGGGATAAAAACTTGCTCTTATACTTGCCTAGCAAAAATCGATTTGCTTCTAGAAGGTTAAAATCATTAAATGTTCATTGCAAATCATTAATTGTTTTTTTATTTATTTTAAATAATCATTGCTTTTCATCAAAAAACAATTAAATGAGGCTCATTTATTAAAATATTTCAAAATTTAAATTAAATGGCCAATTGGGGAAAATCGATTTAGGTAGGGATTAAAAAATTCCATTAAAAATCATTAAAAAACGTCAAAATTGTCCCCTTAGGGAAAATCAATCCCAGTAGGAATAAATATCCCTATCAAAATTCATCAACGTGCACAAAATTGGGGTTCAGGGGAAAATTGATCTTAGTTTGGAATGAAAATTCCACTTAAAACTTTGTCATTCAACACAAAAATGCCCCTGGTGGAAAATAGACCCTAGTCTAGACATTCATCCGGACTCGAAAATATTAAAATAACTCTCAATGGAAAATCGTCTTGGGTCTGGAATGAATATCCGCACAAAAATCCTCAAAATCTTGTCACAAAAGGCCTAGTGGAAAATCGATCCAGGTGTGGAGTCATCACAAACGTCATCCGCAACCTTATCCATACTCCCAGTGGAAAAAAGAGGGTAGTCAAGACAAAATCCTAACACTTAGTCAAAGTTATACCATCCTGGGGAAAAACGACCCTAATATGGATTCTCAATGGTGGAAAAATGGGGCAAGTCTCGATTTCACGGGAAATCCATGTCCAATCTGGATTTTGAGTGGGAGAAAATCATGGGTAGTCAAGAATATGAGAAAAGCACCTCTAGTGTGGAATTTTGACCTTTTAACCCTTAGAATATGGATTTTCATCCGGAAAAAGATGATTTTTCCACTCAAAATCACTAGGAAACTCAAACTCAATAAAACTCATCTAGACTTATGCAAATTTGCCAAAATTTTGAGCGAAAAATAAGGAAACCTATCAGGATAAAAATGCAAAATCAACTTGAATAACTTCCTAGGAGTGAGAAAACAATTCCAAAAGGTCCCGAAACACTTTAGCACTTTAAAATCACAGACATGGACGTTCAAAAACACATTAACACTCAAAAGGTCTACACTTAGACAAAATTAGAATCATTTAAAAATCTCAACTTTACATGCTTGATCCTATAACTTCAAAAACCCTAAACGACACTAGGCATGATCAAAACTCCGAGACTCGAGCACGGGAAACTCAAAATTGCCCACTAAGCTACCAAAACCCTAAACTAACCAACGCGAGAAGCGGGAAAAGAGGGGGTCCCCGTTAGCAATGGGGCGATGTGTGAAAAGGTCACAACAAGTCAGAACCCTTTGTTCACCCATATTGTCACTGCAAGCGTATTGTACTTTTGTGTGTCGTTTTGGAAGTTGATCAGCATGTTTTATTTGGTAGAGCATCTTAATTCATTTGGTCGATTTTGCATGGTCAACAAGAGGTCAATTTTCTTGGTTGGTTTATTTTCTACAACACATATTACCACCATTGGTGGAACAAATCTATTTCTGGCAGGCTTGGTTGGCGATATTATTTGTTTTGCCCAACACTTTTTAGTGTTGACTGGAGCATTCCCTCCTATGCGGCACATATCAATTTCTAGCCCATGCAATGAGTCAACCTATTTATTACTTGATCGCAATCCTTTCTATCACAACCCACAATCAACATAAGTTGTTTAGTCGCCATTTCAGATCTTACACGACATCTTGAGGCCCACAATCAATACACATATCGGCTTCATTTCATGATTAGCATTTCATTTACTTCTATAGTTTTTTATTGCCTTGATTGTTTTTTGTCTTGGCGCATTTGCCATTTCTAACAGAGAGCTTTAAGTTGGCAGACTTTTTAATGGTCGTCACATTGTCTAATCTGTGGAGGTGACCTATAACATTGGTCAAGTGATCTTCCTTTTCTACAGGGGTCATGTGTATTCTGCAAGTTAACAGCTCCATCAAACCTTCGTACAAGTGCTTTACTTTTTTGCAAGCCTAACTTTTATCTTTTATCAACGTATAATATTTATGGTAGTTTGAGATAAATGTATTTACCTACGTTACCAGGAGACGCGTCTTCTACCCCTTGAGATGTGTACTAGAGATGAAGACGCGTCTCCGGTATCGGAAACGTCTTTGAAAACTTCCCGATGCACAAGCCATTTAGATTGGCTATGGTACCAGCAATATAAGCAATTTTAATTTCAACTTTTGTTCAATTTCAAATTTAACGTTAAACTTTGCCACTGTTCTTGTTTTCAAAGTTCTATGTCATGATATTTTCTAGAAATTATTAAATTATATTTTTTAAAAATTGGTGCCCTAAAGTACCCTGGTCTCCTATTTTTGAAAATTAGTCGTACCAGTACCAGTACCAATCTCCAAGTACCCCTCGTCTCCCGGAAACCTTGGTATTTACCTTGTGCAGTGCCTTCTCCACTTGCTATGTTCAGCAATCAATTTACTATAGTCAGCATTTTTTATATGATCGAACCATTCTCAGGTTGGCTCTTTCAAATCTTTTGCTTGGTCAATTTAATTTGTACTACGCGGGTTCAACCTTTTGCAGGGTTGTTCAAATGCATGGTCAACTTACTAAGTCCTACAAAGGTTGTTTATTTGTGGACCACGTACTTTTGGCAGTAATGTGGTCAATTTTTTATTTTACTAGCAATGAGTACAATAGTTAGCACAATTTTTAAGTTGATTGGTTGGTGTAGATCTATGGTGAGCGCATCCATTGCTTGGCAACAGAAGTGTGGTTGGCCCATCGTAGAGCGCTTAAGTGCCATTTGCATGTGTCACTAACCGCCCTTCAGTTGGGCTAAGCGCATAAGCGCCTCCTCTGCCCTATATCATCGACTCAACCCTTGGTTATGTGCCCATCCGCCACCAAGGGTGGCACACTAAAAAACTTTTTGCCTAGTGCCAACTAAGGTCACATGGGTGACCAACAGCCAGCCCCTAGGGGCCTAATTCACCACCAAGAGCTTAAAATAGGCCTTTTTTCAAACTGTTGTAACTTTCTCATACAAAGGCAAAAATTTGCAAAGAAGATATTGTCAAAAAGCTGATTTTGCCAATTTCACAGTGGTATAGGTATTGTTGTGACGTTTTCACACATCGCCCCATTGCAAATGGGGACCCCCTGCTTTTTAGGTCCTCTTGCTCTTTTGGCTTTGGTTTGTTGGGTCTTTTCGTGGCAGTCTCGTCAGCCTTCTCAGTTTGCAAGTGTTTGGAGGTCAATTTGATCAAGTCTACAAGTCGTTTGAGTAAATTTGGTTGTCTGGAACCAATTTTGTCTGTTTTAGGGTTTTGTCCTTCAAACTTGGATTTAAGGCCTTTCCTTTACGGTTTTTCAAAAACTGGGCATTGCAATAAAATCAAAGCCTTTCAAGGAACCTACTAGTGAAATTTGAGCAAATTCTGAGCACTTACTATTTTTAGTAAGTTTCACTGCGTCCTAGATTGGCCTAATTTCACCAAAAATCAAACTTACTATTTTTTAGAAGTCTCTATTTTTAGTAAGTGTCATCTTGCCCCGATTTGCTCTAATTTTGACGTTTTTGAAATCCTTACTATTTATAGTAAGTTTATTTGTGGCGAGTTCTCAACAGGCAAGAATCCTGACACTGAAGATTGAGCATTCTTGAACACTTCTAAATCAGGAAAATTTTAAAAAGTAAGCTTTTGAATGAAAAATGGCTAAGTGAAGGAATCACTCCAGAAGTTGAAGGCATCAAAAATCTTCGTAAGGCAAGAAAATCTCTTCAATTCTAGATATGGCATCAAAAATCTTCCTAAGGCATTGAAATGCATGACAAAAAGAGGTGGGTGCCAGATCATAGTCATGGAGGAATTTCCTCCATGACGAGTTTTCCTCCACCTTGTGGCAATAGCACCCAAGCATGCAAGTGGGCGCCAAAACGGGGTAGTGGAGGAATTTTCCTCCACCCCCAATTTTCCTTGACAAGGGTGTTTTAGCGCCCAAGAGTTAGTGTGAGCACTCAAGTTGGGGTGTGGAGGAATTTTCCTCCACGCTAATTTCTCCTGCACCATGCCATTCCAACGCCCAAACCCAGTTCAGGGCGCCAAATAGAGAAGGTGATGGAATTTCCTCCTAGGCACAGTTTCCTCCATGCTATGAAAATTTCGCCCAAGTCAGGTGTTGGGCACCAAAACCAAGGAGGCAAGGAAAGGTTGACAAAGGGAAAACTTCCTCCTCAAGCAAGAAATTTCGCCCAAGTCCAAGTCATGAGCACTAGGTGGAGGGGGTCAAGGAAAGATACCAAGAGGCAAAATTCCTCCATGATTGTGTTTTAGCGCCCAAAGCCAATTGAGAACGCTAGGTGAGGGGGTCATGGAAAAGCAAGAAATTCAAAATTTCCTCCACACTACCAATTAGCACCTAAGCATGCATCAGAGCGTTGGACAAGGATATGGAAGGAATTTTCCTTCCAAAGGATAGATTCTTCCATAGCATCAAAGTTCCAGCGCCCAAGGTTGAAGGATGAATTCCAAGGCATGGAAATTCGAAGACAAGGATAAGAGTTGAAAAGAAAATTCCCCTGGAAAAAAATTTGAACAATCTGTTTTTGGGCATGAAAATTCATCTAAATTTCAAAATGATGACAGATTTGGCAAAGTGAGAGAATTCTCTCTCCCTTGGACCTTGGAACTCAAATTTAGAAAAAATCCTAAAAAATAGGAAATGAGGAAAAGCGATGAAAAAGCTTCCTTGGAACAAGATGAACTCAAAAGACACAAGAAATTTTTCCTGGATAGAATTTTCTCTCTCCAAGGGGTTCTCGTCAAGTGGCAACTGGGTCAGTGCATGTTGAATTGATGGAGTATCTTTTTGCATGTAGCCGTCACATGTATGGCATCATGGCTAACTCTTGCATGTTGTCGTTGCATGTGGAGATGATGGTGCATTTATGATGCAATGGGGCGATTTTTGCATGCAGGAATATACAGTGCATGTTGGGCAATTTAGTGAAGAGTGGTGCATTTAATGCATTTTAGATACCAATTGTAATGGGCTGGAATTAATTGTATATGGGCATAATGGGCATTTATTGTTGATTCCCACCTTGTTGCATCATGTGGGGGGAATCTTTTACGGAAAAACACTAATTAGGGTTTTGCATGTAGCGAAGGCATGAAGCCTGCATAAAGGGGTGACCCCCTTCATTTGTGACAGAGGGAGATTTGTATGAAATTGTTGCGATAAGTTTTTGATAATAATAGTGATGCATTGTCCTCTAATGGTGTTCACTTAAGTAATATTTCATAACTTGCATGGTTTCACCTTCCTCGCTTAGAGTAGAAGTAGTATAGTGTTTTGATTTCAATGGAGAATGTAATGGTGTTTGATGAATTTCCATGGTTCATACTTTTTGCATCTTGTTGATTATACGTTGCAGTGTAAAGTTAGCCTGAGCCACCAAATTTGTGTTGTTCAATTATGAATAGTCATTTGGATTGCACCGTGTTGGGTATTCAAATGCACTTTCTCAATGTGAAAATCCTTCAACATCCTCAGAAGATTGCACTAGTTCTTGCGAGTTGTAGTTAAACTTGGCGAAGCAGAGCTTGGTTTATTTGGAATTTGTCCACTAAAGCATTATCTATTGATATCACTACCCTTAGGAGTAGATTTAGATCCTTCTAACCCTTTCCCCTTTATTTTCAGTTCATTTCAGTTTAAGCAGAAGCATCACAAAATTGCTATATCCGATGATGGAGTTCCAGCCACAGCAAAGAAGTGAAAGAACGATCCAAACGTAAGTCCCCTTGGATTACCAACATATCACATCAAGCCAACTGAGTCAGATCCGTTGCAGATACAAACCTTGGAGTCGATTGTTTAAATTTATTGCGATCTTAGCATGCAATCGTACTTTGATCAAGAGAGAGTAAAGTGACTCTTAGGCAACTTTACTCTCTGTTAGGCACTGTCATAAAAAACACGTCAACAAGTATTTTTCAAAAAATTTGTTGTTTGGTGCCATTTTTATGATTGAAGTCAGATCTTGTTTTTGCACTTTCGAGCTTATAAATTTTTGCTCCAAACTTCAATTTTCATGATCCAAGAGACATCATGAAGGTATTCAAGAGCACTTTAGTTCTATTCATGCACTTTTTGCAACTTTATTTCCAAAATTTCATTTTGAAGCTCATTTGATACTTTTGGATACATTGTTATAAATTTGTTAAAAAGTGTCACTTTATTGTGTGCAAATGGGTTACTTGCTTGTATTATGGAGGGTAATCTATTGTTCTACTATTTATACTCTTTGATTTATCATTGATTTGCCAAAAGTTGTACTTCTAACTCCATACAACTATCACGAGTGGAAATCAAAAACAGAGATTTTATTGTTGAAATTGGCATTGCATAGAATCACATTTGTCCAAGATCCAAAACCCGTAGGAGCTACAAAAAAAAGGAAATGGTTTGATAGAAGAGATGAAGCTCTTGGTACTCTCATTATATCGATTTCTCTTGATCTTCGATATCATATTGTATCTTGTAAACATCCTAATGAAATTTGGAATACCTTACAAAGTCTCTTTGGTAAGCTAGATAAGATGAGGAAATTTAAGTTGGAGAATGAACTAATATATCTTAATCCTAGAGATTTTGACAATATCCAAGAGTCTTCACTAGGCTCAATTCTCTTGGATTGGAGTTATCTTATTGTTGGGTCGCTAATGAGGATGAATAGTTGATTCTCTCTATTCTCTGTAAACTAGGTCCTAATTATTCAGTGTTTGTTTCTACATTTTTTGCTACTATGGATGTTCTAGGTAGTGTACACAAAACGCCCTCTCTTGATGGATTTGTGGATCAGCTCACATAAGAAAAACCAAAGTTGGCACACATAGGCACATTGAAGCCTTCAAGGTTCAAGAACTTATTGCAAAAGATCCAAAACCAAAGGCTTCAAGTGGCAAAGGTAAGAAGCAAAATAAGGATCCTTAGTCTAATGAGCATGCTAAGGATTCTCCAGTCTAATGAGCATGCTAAGGAATCTCCTTCACAACACACCCCTATGTATAAGCCCTCTTCTAAAGAGGAATCATCTAAAAGGAAGTTTAAATGTGCCTATTGTAAAAGACAAGGACATGATGAGCACAGGTGTTATAATAAAAAGATTGATGAACTCATACACCACCTTTACAAGAACAACATCTATATGCCCTCATCAATGTCTCCTTCTTCAACATCACAATCAATAGTATCTTCATCAGCAAAGTTAGGAACTGCGTGAGTTTCACATGGTATTAATAAGATAAAAGGTAAGGCACTCTTGGCTTCTAAAATTCCTGCACATGGAGATGGCTTCTTGATTTACGAGCATCTCATCATGTGTCATCTTCTATGGATATGTTCTCTTCTTTTGAGCCTTGTAATTCACCTAATATTTTGATGGGTAACAACACATACATGAAGGTTTGTGGGAAAGGTTCTATTGACATGGAAGATGGAACCTTTAATGATGTACTTTGTGTACCCTCCTTGTCATCTAATCTTCTTACTGTTTATCAAATTGCTCATAGTGGACAAGGTAAATCAATTGAGTTCACTCTTGATTATGTATACATTAGGAACATAGAGACTAGAGAGATCATTGCTACAGGAATGGTTGATCATTCATCCCGGTTGTATTCCTTCTCTCATTTTGCCCCTAATGATGACAATGTTCCTTCGATTAATGTACACATCATTCCGTCAAGGGTGAATCATGTTTGTGAGGAGAAGTTTGGTCACTTGAATCTTGGAATTCTTGAGACTAGTGTTGAGCTTCCTACTCCACATCCTGCTTCTTTAGCTTTAAGTGCTTCTCTTCAATAGGTTAATCCTGATGTTTCAGATCTTGCTTTTGGAATGGGTATTTGACAGGTGTTTCAGACTTGTTTGTGGAGACTCATATTGTAGATAGTGAAACATACTTGAGGGATTTTCTCTCCTCTTTGATGATAGTTTCAGCACGAGTGTTGATTCATCTTCATTGTCTTTGGAGATTTATCAAAATTGGCATTCACTTGATTTATAATGTTTCATGGTTGACATTAATCATGATTATGTTGTGGATTATTCAAGATTGGAGTCTCCTACTTAGTTTTCAAAGACTCACATTTCAAGACTTCCTTCTTTCAATTGGACATGGAGTGGCTTCTTCATCATTCAATTGACTTGTTTCTTCCTAAGGGAAGATGTGTTGCTTGTAGGCATTGGATCATCTTTTGTTTTCAGGCATACTTCATTGACATTGGAGCTTCTTCATTATGGGGAGGATATCATGTCTCTCTCTTTCCTTCCTATGGAAAGATTCTTGATTGTATATACATGATGTATGTAGTCCTTGAGGGGTGTCATTGAATCCTCCATGCATTATCATTTGTTTGTTTCTTTTCTCTCTGTTAGAGAGGAGTTTTGTCCCAATAGGTTTTCTCCTTTTCTCCTTCTGTGAAAGATTGCATTTGCATTGTGCATGGGTACCTAACAATGCCTAGTAGTCGAGACCCATCATCATAATAATGTTGCATCTTTGCATAATAATCTACTCCCTAGGTTGCAATTAAGGGGAGTGTTGGTATGAATAAAGTATTCTACCTAGTGTTTTCACTAGTTCCTAGTAAGGGACTTATTCACATGACTTAAGCTTACTTACGTCCTAGGAGGCATTCTAAAAGGTTGGTTAGATGTCACATGATCTTATCTTATCACATGAAAACTACTTCTATTACCTAAGTCAACACTTTAATTATCATATTGCATAGGCTTATGACACATGTAAACATCTTGTCTAATCCTTCATCTCACCTTGTCTTTATATCCAAGGTTTGTCATGTACATTTTCATGTCCATTATCATATTGAATCAATCTTGCATTGTTGAAGCAAGTTATTCTTTCCCTTCTCTCTTGTGGAAGTTATTTTGGTCTTGCAGGGATCCTGCAAGTGTTGTGGCGTCACCTATTTACTCCAACAAGAACAACCAACAAACAATGCATTATCCTTTCATTATGATCTTTCAAATCAGCACACTTTCAAAATCAAAATGAGGGGATTCTACTACATACTACAAACCTAACAACTCAATTTCGTGTTATTGCCAACCCTAGCAGTTTGTTGGGTATTATAGCAAACCATGAGGTTTGACTTGATAGTACCAAGTGTTGATGTTTTTTATGCACTTCATACACAGAATAAAATATCAAAGGTATCTTATCCTCTCTTGAACGAAATCTCCTCAAATGCTAAACTTTGTGATCATACAAGGTGACTCCAAGGTTCCAAATGTCTGGTCTTGACATGTGGATTGTTGAGACATGGACCAGCTAGGACTCGAACCTAGGACCTTCCATACGCTGTTGGAGTGCTCTACCACTAAGCTACTAGCCCCTCTTGGACCAGTCCATCGTCGGTCTCGGTGTGACTTAACACCAACACCCCCCCTTAAGCCATACCTCTCGTGTGCTTGGGGCTCTGTTGACGTGTATTTTGTACACTATCAAACACAGAATAAAATACCCAAGGGTACCTTATCCTCTCTTGAGTAAAGCCTCTGAATGCTGAAGATATCGCGAAAAGGATCAATCAAGGTGACTTCAAGGTTCTTCGCTGTAGGATCTCTACGTGTGGATAAGCTCTCTGTGGTATGATGTGATTTGCTGGATCACAAGGGGACTTACACTTGCTGACTGAACGTCTGATTTGCTGGAATCAAAAGTCTTACTAACTTTGATTTGAAAAAAAGGAAAAAAGATGAGGGCGAGGAAAGGATCTAATCCTAATACTAAGAATGTAAGAGCAATGAATGATCTTTGATGAAATTCTAACTAAGTCTTGTTTTGACGTCCCAGGACCATCTCCACAAGGTTAGTGCGATTTTCGAAGGAAAGCTTTATGATGTTCAAATCATCACTGCAGGCATAGACACCATCAGGCTGATGCATATCAATGAAGAAGCAACAATTGAAGTTAAGCTTAAGCTGAATGATTCCAGTTGACTACACAAGGCAAGTCTACAATCAACAAACTGCTAGTAGTATGGATGTACGAATTTCACCATCAATCAAACCCATTTCTTCACTCATCTAATAACATGAAATCAAATATGAGAAGTATAGAGACCATGCAAATTGTTGAATCGACCGATAAATTTCACCATTTCTTCAATGAAGTTTTACAAGCCTTTTACAACAACATCTTGGCAACAATCTTTGCCTTCTCTCTCTACTCTACTTTAATTGCTATTCTATAAACTAGCTAATCACCTTCTAACTACTCTCTATTTGTCTTCTATTAACTGCTTCTAACTATTCTCTTCTATTGTCTTTACAAATGAAATGCCAGGGCTTATATAGTGCCCTCAATACAATTCGATGGCTTAAGATCAATTCGAGATCAATGGCCAAGATTTTACAATGAAAACCCTAATTAGGGTTTGTTACAACCATTACACAACATTTAATGCTTGACCAATGATAAAATTATATTAATTGGACACATGTCTTCTCTGGAAAATTCAACCAATGGATAGCTGGGGTAGGTACATCGGAGTTTGTGCCATCTCCCATGAGTTAGGTACATTGAATCTGGACATGCTGAGGTGGACCACACTGACTGGAGAAGTGATGAATAGGATGCCACCTCGTCTAACACTTGCAACTTGGTAGATATTCAACTTGATGTTGCTGAGAAGCTCGCTTTAATTAACTCTTCTGAAACTATTTGCTTCTTCAACGAACCCTTTGCTCTGACTTCTTGTGTCTTTGATGTGCAAGATGATAATGTACCTCGCCTTGGAATGTTGGATTGGAAGAGGTCACCCTTATCCTTACTTGATCATCTTTGATGAGAACCTGCCGACTTGTAGATCCTCCAGGCTTTGGAGTCGCCATCTTGATACCTACAGAACATTTCAAAATTAGTTCTTAAGCATTAAATCTTGAAGTGTAGAAATTAAGATTCAAGAGGAAGATTTAAGATTTTAAATTAGGAAACTTCATGATAAATCTTGAGTTATCATTGCCTAATTAACCATGCAATACTTAGACTTTTCTAAAAAATGTCTAAAAATCAAACCTTGAACAAGGGTGTTAAGATGATTTTGCCATACCTCCTCTTAAGTTTTAAACTCTAAGAAACGATGTAAAAAAAATAGATTTCGGTAGGCAAAGTGTAGATCAAAGCCTTCTCTTGAACAAATTGCACCTCCTCTAGCTTGGAAAAGAATAAACTCCACTAGCCTCTTCAAAAATCTGGAAATTTGCCTTCAAATACCTTCAAAAAATCTGGAAATTATCCTCCAATCTAGCAAGAAATTCGCCTCTCCAATAGCCTTCAAGATGAATTTCGCCCTCCTTAGTCTCCACACTTAGTAGAAATTCGCTCCACTCCAGCTAGATTTCGCACCTTCAATTAGCTCTCCAAATTCGCACTTGAAAGGATGATTGAATGATTTGAATTGTAAAAAAACACCTCCAATATATAGAGCGCTCACCTTCCACTTACCCATGAGGCCGACCTAGCAAATAAAAGGTGAAATAATAAATAAAACATCAAAAGGAGTAGGCCGACTTGTCAAATAAAGGCAAAATAATGCCTTGAGCGCTCACTTTGTATTTTTAATTTTAAAAATTGATTTTAGTGCCTCCAAGGTGGATTTTTTAATTATTTCAAGGCTTAAAATTAATTTATTAAATGCAAAATGCTTTTAAATTAATGCGAATTTTAATTTAATTTTTTCAAATATTTCGAAGTTAGCAATTTGGCATCTAATGCAATTTGGAGGATATCAATGCTCAAATATGGTAAGAATAAAGAATGCCACTAACTTCGCCCTGGACCCTTGGAAAGGGACAGGAGCGATTTTTCACTTTTGGTCTTAATCCTTCACCTTTTAATCGCCAACTCTCATTGTGGGGTAAGTAATGATCTCTTTCATCCATTCCATACACGTTTACTTTGCTTTTTGCAAGGCAAAATAGGTGTTTTAAAGATTTTCGCCTTGGTCTTCTAGTGAGGGACAGGGGCGACTTTTGCATTTTAGCCTAGGATTATCAAACTTTGAAGTCAAATCTTTGTTCACCATGCTTTAGAAGACCTTTTCCATCCTTGCACAACCTTGCCTTAACGTAATCTTGGAGGGAAGTTATTGGTTTTGTAAAAATCACCCTGGATCCTTGGAGAGGGATAGGAGCGCTTTTGAGTCCTTTGTACAAATTCTTGATCACTTCAATCTTCAAATTACCTCTAAGGCATAGAACATCATTCTCCACTCCCTTTTGAATCTTGGAAACAAAAATATCATCTCAAAATGTAAGGTAAATGGGCATACTTGGAAATTTCGCTCTGGACCCTTGGAGAGGGACAGGAGCGAATTTGCAAATTGTCATCAAAATTTGTAATCATAGCATCTTAATTCCACCTCAAGGCATTTCAAACATCATTTCAAACTTGCGCCTTGGCTTAGATTTGTCCAAACTTGGAGAGAAGTGCTGGATATTAGGTTTTTCGCCCTGGTCCTTCAGTGAGGGATAGGAGCGATTTTGTAATTTCAAGCTTATCCGTCCTTTGCTAGCCCTCCAAATTATCTTCAACGGGTGAAACACACCTTCTTCCATTCGTTTCAATCACAAAACTTGTTTTGTCCTTGCAAGAAAATTGCACTTTTAGAAAATCGCTCTGGACCTTCAGTGAGGGACAGGGGCGAAATTATCTTTGTTGCCCAAAATTCAACAATTTTCAAACTTTCAAATGCATCCAGTAACATCCAATCTTCTCTCCAGGAAACCCTGCACAAAACAAGTTAGCCAAAATTAGCGAGAAATAAACTTGAACAACATTTTCGCCCCGGACCTTCAGCAAGGGACAGGAGCGAAATTCACAATCTAGGCTAAATTGCTTAATGTTTTAGTTTCAAACCACTTCACAGGGCAAGGTAAGATCATTTTCAAGGCCAGGAACAAGGTTTCAAATTCAAGCGAGTTGGCATATGATGTCTTCAATGAATTTCACTCCGGACCCTCAGCAAGGGTAAGGAGCGAAATTCCCAATCTTGGCCAAAATTCATCATTTTCTTCAAGGTGTTCAATCAATTCCAAAGTCCAAACAAAATGCTTTACAAATCAAAATTTGGTCAAATAAGGCCAGGAATGAGTCCTAGGTTGATTTTCGCCTTGGACCCTCTGGAAGGGTCAAGGGCGAGGTTCGCTTTGGACCTCCTGAGAGGGTTAGGAGTGAAATTCACTCTGGATCCTCAGCAAGGGTCAGGAGCGAAATTTGACTTTTTGAACTCTCCGACAGGATAATTTTATGGAATATAACATCTTTCTTCTTTCTTATACTTTAAGTTATATTCCATATATACTTTCAGGATGTTTGAGAGTGGTTTCAGACCTCCAGGAGTTATATTGCAGAATCTAGTTTTTGGAGGTTTTTCAGTTTCCAGACTTAGTCAAATTTCAGGATCAAGACTTTCAGACTTAGCCAAATTTCAGAATCGGGACATTCAGACTTAGCCAAGTTTCAACTTGACCTAACTCAAGCAGAACCTGCTATCCAGGTGATCCCCTTGGCGACACTCAAAATGCAAAGGCTAACAGACAAAACCCTAAAAGACCTAGAAAACAAACCCTAAAAAGCAAAAAGCAGGGGTCCCCATTTGCAATGGGGCGATGTGTGAAATGGTCACAACAGGCTCCTAGCCTGAACCTAGCTCTGATACCATGTTGAGACATGGACCAGCTAGGACTCGAACCTAGGACCTTCCATACGCTGTTGGAGTGCTCTACCACTGAGCTACTGGCCCCTCTTGGACCAATCCATCGTCGGTTCGGGTGTGACTTAACACCAACATGGATAACCTCAATGATTTCATGTGATATTGCTGGAATCAAAAGAGGACTTACGTTTTGCATAAACTCTTGCTTGAATGCGGCTAGAACTTGAAATCTAATTGATTTGAAAAAAGATAAAAAGGATGAGGGTTTAGAGAAATCTAATCCATTCCTAAGATCAATGATATCATTGGATCATGCTAGGATGAACACATTCCTTAACCAAGCTTTGCTTCGTCATGTTGCCAACAACTACACAAAACCGATGCGATCTGTTGGTTGAAAATTTTGTACACCTGGGAAGGCATGCGAAATTGTGGTTTCAGCCACAGTGTGTGAGATATACTCTCCTAATTTCAAAGGGAAGGCTCCCCATTTGCTTTCTACTTCAACAATTCAAAAATAAACTCGAACTCTAAATCTATTCTAAATCTAGGTGAAACTCTGTCTTGTTCTCTTTTTTCAGAATAGACACTTATTCTTTTCTCTTCTTTCAGAAAAGAATCACAGCTGAAAGCACAAATGGTTAATGAAGTAAACTAAATAAAGAAGCAAAGTTTTCATAAAGGCACAAAGTCCTCCTTGCTTTTCCGGGACGAGAAAACAGAAAGAAAGCTCAAAGTCTTCAACTATCTACTCTCCTATCAACCTTTTTAGATGAGGTTTTGGTAACCAAACACAGTATGTAGCAGCTCAAGGTCTAACTACATGATGGACCTCTTATGCACAAACATAGAAAATAAAAGCAGCACAAAGTCTACGAGTTACCCCTTTTGCTTGAGCGTCCTACAATTGTTTCAAACATGACAAGCAGCTCAAAGTCTGCAGTATCAAATCTGAAAACCAATCTAAAACTCCAAACGCAATAAAAAGCTCAAAGTCTACAAGATTGAGCTTGAATCCCTCTTGTATAACACCTCAAAACTCACAATCAATCTCCAAAAAATGTCGTCACATAACACCTTGAATCAACACAAAGTTTGAAAGCAATTTGCATCTTTTAATTGATTGCAATTTGATTTACAACTAAGTTCAAAGTCTTAGAGTGCACATACAAACTGGCAAAGTCTTGATGCATTTCCCAAAAGATATGGATTACAATAGACCCCCTCAAGTATTTATAGGATAGGAGCCTTGAGAAAAAGGTGGGAGGATCCTAACTAACTTGAGAAATTCTCTCAACCACCATGACTTATTCCAACTACAGTCCTAATTTAACTCAACTTGTAGTTGCTTTACATGTAATTACATTTTACAAAAATGCAAGTGAAAGCAACACTTGCAATTACAAAATTTGTTTTTACATGTAATTTGTCAAAACAAAATTACAAATGCACAATTGAAACTATTCTATGTGTTCGAAGACACAACTCTAACTACATCATCCTTTGTTTGTGATGATCTTCATGCTGCTTCAGGATGCTAGAACCTAAAGTATTCAAGATTGGTGAAGACATCTCGAACCAGAATGAGAATTTGCATCCTAAATGATATTTGTGTCTTTGGCCAACGAACTTGAACCTTATCCATGCTTGGGGTAGTACCATTTCTTCAGGAGGGAAAGGGCTGCCTTCCCGTTTTCATGTCATGACCATCTTTGTCCTGAAAGAATTCTATAATTTGCATCCATGAATTACTGTTATATCTCTTCTTCTTTTGTTCAGAGATGAAGAACCCATAACACCTTATTCAAGATGAAGTTGTTATAAAACAATGTCCATGCCTTGATCTGTTGATTTGATAGATCGTGTGTGCAAACAGGACTGAGAAGGGAAGGGATAAATTGATGCAAAAATGGGCTCACAAGTGAATTTCAGGTTTTGAGGACTGCATTACATGGGAGGAAAAACAAGAGCATTGACTTGCAATTGTGAAGAACGAATATGCAACTTCATATGTGTAATGGGAAAATACAAGTTTGCATTTGTAATTGGATCCTAGAGATTCATTTTCACGTGTTTTTTAGTGCATTTTGGACCAATTTCAGGTTTGGGAAGGTTGACTACAAGTAAGAGAACATTGCAACTTGCACTTGTAATCAGGTCTTCAAGACCCGATTGCAAGTAAGCACTTTGATTGGGTATAAGCTTGCAATCTTGTGGGAAAACCTTCATAATCTGTCTTAAGAAGAATGTGAATTTGTGTATTCTTCCAAAGGGTGTTGTTATCACAAAAGCTTGCACCCTTGCTAAGCTATCAACTCAGCAACCTTGTGAAACGTGGAAACAACCCCAAAGTGTGGGACCTTGCGGAAGGAGGTTGAATCTCCAGAGAAGGCCGGCTTCCTTCTCACTCCAGGTGCAGGTGTTGAACCAACTCAACACTTCAAAACTTATTACTAAGCCTATCCTAACAATTTGCAGAGGTAAAGGGAAGAGAGAATTGCTTGAAACAAAAGGGAGGTGATGCACCGAGAAGAGATTGTTCCTCTCCCTACCGAAATGACACAAGTAATTAACTGAAACACGCTGAAGATGCACAACTTTTTAGTTGTATGAGTGACCCCAATGCATATATGAAGGTTAGAATTCACTTAATGCCAAGAGGGGAGAAGGATTCCCACAAGTCACACTCAAAAAACCAGTTAACACAGCATATATGAAGAGAAAAACCACAAGACATACACCTATGATGGAGGTAAGAAAGCATACACAGCATACATAAGTTGAAAAAAGGCAAGAATGTAACTTCAATTCATTCGAAAGCCAAAGACCAATCTTACAGTTGCAGAAGTGCAAAAAAAAATGATTACAAGTCTTCAAGAGAAGAGAAGAGCATTAGAAAGCTCAAGGCAGCAGGGAGAGAACCCTTTACAATGAGGCTTAACAGCCTTATATAGAAAAATGGTTACAAGAGTGATCATGACCCCCGCATGTGAGTCTGGGAGTGCAAGGAAGTGCATGCACTTGACTTTTGTACATGCAAGCAACCTAGCCATACCCTTAGAAGGTGGATTGACTGACCTTCCAAAGTCAGAGTATGCAGACATGACATAAGTCACCACAACAAGCATGGCCCCGTACCTTCCTTGATGGAAATCTTGCCAAAAACATTAAATGCACCCCTGTGGCTCCACAAAATAAAGTGCATAAGTCACCAAAACTGTCGGAGCATTTAAAGCCTTGAGTGTTGATCACACCATCCAGAAGTGTCGCCAGTCGGAAGGAAGCCCGGAGACTTCGGAAGCTCGGACTCCCGAAGTGAGGAAGACAAGGGAAGAACTTCAGAACCTCGGGGTTCCGGAGTTCCGGAGGGACTAGAGAGAGAAGGCAAAAGGGGAAGGAACTTCGGAACCTCGGGGTTCCGGAGTTCCGGGGAGAATAAGGAAGAAGGGTGAGGAGGGAACCTTGGAACCTCGGGGTTCCGGGATTCCGGGAAAGGCAAGGAAGGGAACTTCGGAACCTCGAGGTTCCGGAGTTCCGGGGAACTTCGGAAAGGAACTTCGGAACCTCTGGGTTCCGGAGTTCCGAGCAAAGGAGAAGCTGGAGAAGAGGCGATGGAAAGGAAGGCTGGGAACTTCGGAAGCTCGGGGTCCCGAAGTTCCAAAGAGAAAGGGGAAAAGGGACAAGGAACCTCAGAACCTCGGGGTTCCGAATTTCCGGGGGGAAAAGAGAGAAAAGCTAAGGGAAGGAAGGGAACTTCGAAACCTCGGAGTTCCGGAGTTACGGAGAAGGAAAGAATGCAGCTAAGGCAAAGAACTTCGGAACCTCGGGGTTCCTGAGTTCTGGAAAAGGAAGAAGGAAAGAGACAAGGGCAAAGAGAAAAGAACCTCGAAACCTGGGGCTTCCGGGGTTCCGGGGAAAAAGAAAAGGCCAAGGGAGGAACTTCCTTCGGACAAGGCAACACTTCACACTTCATGATTCTTCTCTCCTTGATCAGCTGGGGCAGCACTGGTCCATGGAACATATCTCTGATCGGTTCTCACTGATGGACCAAGGGTGTCATAAAATGACAACGGGTGCTACAACAAGTTTTGTTGTCATTGCTCATGTTCTATCAATGCATGGTCATCAACAATCATGCAAGGTACTGCAAGCTGTTTAAAAGCGGCAACTATTTTGCTGAGCTAGTGAATGGTTTCATTTAGGAAGGTTTCCATGGTCAGTTAGTTTAGGTTAGGTTAGTTTCCTTTTTCAATAAGTGCAGTTGCACAAATCTGTGTCTTGTTTTCAGTTTGTTTGTTTTGCGTCAGTCATATCATCCTTCTTGTTGTTTGTCTTTATAGCTTGATTCTATAGCCCAATGGATAATAAAGGCACTTAGAGTTTTGGATTCTACTCCCTTCAATTGTTCCTACAATCAAAGGAAGTTCGCAAGTCGGAACCAACTGTTCTCCTCATTTTTGAATTTTCAAAAATATAAAAAACCCTACAAATTTTTGCTCAAAATGTGTCGTTTTTGTCTCTAAAGCACATTTTATGAGGTACAAAACTCATATTTGTGAATGCCAAATTATCAGGGGGTGTGTTTTCCATTGTTGCCCATGTTTTGGTTGATTTTTGTCTTCATTTTCTTAGCTTTATGTGCAATTTCGGGTTTTAGGGCAGTCACTGTGAGTAGGAGATTTTAAGGCTCTAGGCACGCTTCCCAAGGTGGAAAGTCTACATTTATTGATGTTAAATCAATCACGAGCTTATCTTTCATCCTTGTGAAAATTTTGGTTACTTTTGGCCTTGATTTTAGCCATTTTCTGTACAATTTCGAGTTTTAGAGCAGACACTACAAGTGGGGGTCTTTTGGATGCCATTACAAGTTAACTCACTGCAAGTAAACTTACTTTATGTTTCTTTTTTCACTTTAAGTGTTTGTAAGAAAGTTTTGAGGTGATTGCAAGTAAAAAAGAATTACAAGTTTTTCAACTTGTAATGAGTCTCCGAAAACCTGAAATCAGTTTTGCAACTGATTTTTACTTGCTCTTGCTCATTCAAACCCCTATTGGAGGGAATTTTGGCATGAAGAACACTTGGCAAGGTCTACAACTTTATTGAATCCCCATTTTTGCTCTACCTTTACCACGTTTTTGCAGATTTGGTTTTGGTTTTCTCTTCTTTCCTTGACCACGTGAAGACTTGGTACTTGTTTCATTGTCATTATTTGATCTTTCAAAGCGTGGGCAGGTAAGAATGGCTTTAATGCCTATTGTTGTTGTTTCCTCTTTATTATGCCCTCAGGTTTCATTTCGGGTTTTGAAAGGGTGATTGCAAGTTCATAATTCATGGTTTTCATTACTTGCAGTCATGCCTCTGAGACCCGATTGCAAGTGATTTCAAGAGTTTTAAAACATTGTTTGCCTCCACAAATTCCCATGTTCTAAAGACAGATTATGAAGGTTTTCCCACAAGATTGCAAGCTTATATCCAATCAAAGTGCTTACTTGCAATTGGGTCTTGAAGACCTGATTACAAGTGCAAGTTGTAATGTTCTCTTGTTACAAGTGCGGTTGTCGTTGCACCAAAAGATCAACCTATTAATGCCCGATACAACCACTAAACTTATAGAATCCACAGGAGGTGGTTAAGCCATGTCACAAACCAGAGTGTTGCGCTCCACAGCACAAGGAGAGCAAGGGCGTACACCTTGCAACAATCCCCCCCACTACCGCAAGCGAGGGGTTTGAACCTGTGACCAAGCTCTGATACCACTTGTTACAAGTGCAGTTGCTATTGCACCAAAAGATCGACCTATTAATGCCCAATACAACCACTAAACTTATAGAATCCATGGGAGGCAATTAAGCCATGTCACAAACCCGAGCGCTGTGTTGCACAGCACAAGGAGACCAAGGGCGCACAGCTTGCAACATCTCTACTTGCAATCAACCTTACCAAACCCGAAATTGGTCCAAAATGCACTCAAAAACACGTGAAAATGAATCTCTAGGATCTAATTACAAGTGCAAACTTGTATTTACCCATTACACGTATGAAGTTGCATATTCGTTCTCCACAATTGCAAGTCAATGCTCTTGTTTTTCCTCACATGTAATGCAATCCTCAAAACCTGAAATTCACTTGTGAGCCCATTTTTGCATTAATTTATCCCTTCCCTTCTCAGTCCTATTTGCACACACAATCTATCAAATCAACAAATCAAGGCATGGGCATTGTTTTATAACAACTTCATCTTGAATAAGGTGTTATGGGTTCTTCATCTCTGAACAAAAGAAGAAGAGATACAACAGTAATTCATGGATGCAAATTATAGAATTCTTTCAGGACAAAGATGGTCATGACATGAAAACGAGAAGGCAGCCCTTTCCCTCCTGAAGAAATGGTACTACCCCAAGCATGGATAAGGTTCAAGTTCGTTGGCCAAAGACACAAATATCATTTAGGATGCAAATTCTCATTCCGGTTCGAGATGTCTTCACCAATCTTGAATACTTCAGGTTCTAGCATCCTGAAGCAGCATGAAGATCATCACAAACAAAGGATGATGTAGTTAGAGTCGTGTCTTTGAACACATAGAATAGTTTCAATTGTGCATTTGTAATTTTGTTTTGACAAATTACATGTAAAAACAAATTTTGTAATTGCAAGTGTTGCTTTCACTTGCATTTTCGTAAAATGTAATTACATGTAAAGCAACTACAAGTTGAGTTAAATTAGGACTGTAGTTGGAATAAGTCATGGTGGTTGAGAGAATTTCTCAAGTTAGTTAGGATCCTCCCACCTTTTTCTCAAGGCTCCTATCCTATAAATACTTGAGGGGGTCTATTGTAATCTATATCTTTTGGGTAATGCAACAAGACTCTACCAAGTGGAAAGTTGAGTTAGGAAGGCTAGGCTTTTGGGGGCCAAGTGGAAAGCTTAGTTGGATGGTCGGGCTTTTGGGGGCCAAGTGGAAATATTGTAATCCACTACCATTCTCCTTCAACATTAAATCTCCTTGCTCAATTAACTTTCAAATCTTTGTCTTTTTCAACAAAGCATTTTGTCATCACTCAACAAGAAATTAAGATAGCATCATTGTCTTCAAGTTCCTCAAACATTCAACCTCCACCAAGCATGGATCTTAGCAAGTGAGGGAGTAGTACATCCTAGGCCGTTGTTTTGAAGGGGAAGTGGAACTTCTCAAGGTAGGTTGTGCATTTGAGGGGTAAGTGGAAGTTGTCAAGTATGGTCGTGGATTTGGGCATGAAGTGGAAAAAATCCTCTTTACTCAATTTTGCTAATTTCAACTCTTAGCCTATCCATTTGCCTTTACTATCATGCTGATCCTTATTCAATTCATTTCAGGACCTCCCTATCCTCATTCATCAAGGCAACCACATTATCATCAAGTCTTTTTCATCATCACTTGGGCCTTGATCGATCCTCATCAAACACTTCATCTCAATTGACTGCTCATCACACTTGAGATTCGTACCCTAGCTCGACTTGAAGGTTGCACTGTGAAGCATCACCCAATGGTCACCTTGACCTCTATCTATCACTTGGCTTGCACCTATCACTTGAGCACCTAGAACTAAGAAGACCTCAAACTAGTCTAGAGGAAGACCTAACTACTGCTAGACTGCCTGACTTGATCACTTCTTGACAATCAAAGGCACTGCATCCCTCACTAGCAAGAGGTTAAAGACACCAAAACTACTGCCAAGCTAAAGAGATTAGCTAAAACAACTACGCTACCAAGCAAAAGAGTGGGGGTCCCCATTTGCAATGGGGCAATGTGTGAAAACGTCACAACATCTAGCGCCACCTCAAATAAATGTTCCTGAAGATTTCAAAGATAAAGACCCAATCCATACTTAGAAGCTCCAAAAATTTCAACCCAACCTATCAAGAGACTAGGAAACATACTTAAAAAGGAAGAAGAATCTTGAACCAGATCAAGGCACTTAGTCTTTGATTACCCATGTGTGTGCAAGTGTATTCATTCCAACCCATAAGAACACTGTAAGCCTTAGAATCCACCATGACTAGCTATGTGATTTATCCTAACTTCATAAGCATCCTAGATAGAGCCTCATTGCCAACAAGCGTCCATTGCCTCGATGAGGTTAGTGTTCTAATCTCACAAAGATCGCTCTACTTCCGATAAGTTTTCTTTTGTACTTGTAGAGATGTCCACACACCCAAAGCCAAGTATTTTGATATTTCTTTTTCTTTTCAATTTTCTCTCTTCTTGATTTTTCTTTTCTGTCTCATTTTTTTCTTTCTTTTGATACTTCATTTCTTTCCACATATTTTCTACACTTTGGTTCGTAAGCAATGAAGCTCAAATGGGTTTGAGAACTATTGTGGCGCCGAAGCAAGATTTTAGATTTTTCACTAGCCACGACTTCACCTAAGAAACCACGACGACTTAGAGCAACAAATTGAGTGTGTGAAATATAGTAATCAAAAGATGTCGGTATCAAGACACAATAAGTGATTCCCTTTTGATTCAAGTACAAGTCCTAACCAAATGATAAAATCAAGGAATAATATCCTCGGATTCTAAAGAACTTCATAAGTAGATATCTAGGAAATGGACCGAAAATAAGATCCAAAATGTGCCAATGCATGCGAAAACAACACAGACACCTTTCTCGTAAATGAAGGCTCCCACTAAGAACACTTAAACTAAGCAAATCGACTAACCAAAGCAAACCAAAACTAAAGAAAGCAAACCAAATGACCCGAGCCACTTAAGAATTTTGACACAGATGACTCAAGGCAAACTAACAACTTGGCTCAACAAAACAACTAAACTAAAACATACGAAAGAAAAACCTAGCCTAAAACTATATACAAGACTCCTAGAATAGACACGACTCAAAGAAGCTACACATGTACATGACTTGACATGATTTCTCAAATTGTGCAACAAGAGCATGGCAACAGTGACGGTTCATAGTTGTGCAAATTTATCCTTATACTCGGAGAAGTAGGCTGTCACAATGCATCTCTCATGCTCGGGCAAAAATCTACTCAAAATGATCAATTGAGGTAATCCATTAGATCCATGATCTCTCCATATGCAAGTTGTTTCTCCTAAACCTCCATAATCAAAATCATACTAACTTTTAAAACTAGGACCAAGGAAAGAGACAACCTGACGTTGTTTGTGCTCAAATAGAAACTCTTGTTCACCATCCACCAGTGCATCATAGGAAGAGAGATTATCAGCTGTTTCAAGAGGTCGCCAGTGGTGATGGATCATTCCGCTCACATCTTTGACATGCAAATTCTCACTGTTGGTTCTTCTTGAATCCTTAAGAACAGACCTAGCGCAACCTCAAATTGCTCTTCACTTCCATGGTGAGAAAAAGTTCAATATCTTGCATTAACCATGCATCCTTATGAAACTCCATAAGCATATATTTAAAAATGAGAGTTTCCTTGATAAGTTGATCCTCAAAGATTTCTTCTAGTGGATGCTCAAAAGCTGAGATTGATGGTAGCACAGTCTCAAAGTGCTCTTCACTCTCTAGTTCCATTTGTTCATCTTCAAGGATGCTTAAAAGTTCCTCTTATAGGATGGCTTGAAATTCTTCATTTGATTCTTCTTGTTGTTGTAAGGATGAATGCTTATTTGAATCTTCATCAAGGGTTTCTTCCTCTTGAAGTGTATTGAAATCACTTGTTCTTGAAATGGTGAGGTATCGAGTGATGGCGAATCATGATGACTCTCCAAGTCACTTATGCCTTCTACTATGTTTTCTTTCTCAATCTCTTTATGATCCTCTTCACAAGTGTCCATTGTTTGTAGAACTTCATGTCTTGATGTTGCCAAGCATTGATCATTACTTACCACCATCTTGTTGTGTTTGACGTCTTCCACTATTTGCTCAACTTCCTTGGGCACAAGGTTATCCTCAACTGTGACATCTTGATTACTTGGTTCATTTGTGTTATCTTCTTGCAACTTATTCAATAATGATTCGGGAGGTCGAAGTTGATGATGAATCATGCCTCTTGCAACGATTCGTTTGTCTTGCAACAACTTCGGCAATGACTCCCCTTGTTCTTCTTCCATGAGACCTTTCAACGCCCCTTCAAATAGCATTGTGGTCGTGATGTCTTTCAGCGCCCCCTCGAACTATTCTTCATATTTGGATTCACTTGTGATAACTTTTAATTCCTAATTTAATATGTCCATTTCATTGTTTTCTCCTTCAAGGCTGCTACTTGAAACTTCTTGCAATTCATTCTCAAGGATCTCCTTTTGTAGCATGAACGAGTATTCCTCAAGGAATTCCTCTTCTTGCAATAGACTTTCTTCATTGAGTGTTGAATCAACACTTTGATCATCACTTGTCACTACTTCTTTAGCATGAACATCCTCTCACTACATCCCTCCTTGGGCACAAGGTACGCAAATTTGTTCTCCACAATACCAGATTGACTGTCAAGCTCAATTGTACTACCTTCGTTGGCGGATGATGTTGCATTGTATTCTTCTTTTGCTCTTCTATACTCATCAGCTGCAAGGTATGCACTCCAAGATTTATCTACGATACAGTCGTCGTTGGATAGGATTGGTAATCCGAATTGGCATCTAACTTGATTGATAGTTTCTTTGCACAATAAGCAAGTGAATTTAGAATGGGGTGCAATATGAATCCTACACCACAATGGTAGCAAAATGCTTTCTAGGCATATTTCACCTTTAAGACCGAGCTAATTTTCGATCATCCCTGTGAATCTTGAAAAAGGATCATTTCTTTCTGGGACACTGAAATTGCCTGATTCCACTTCTGGCTTGGGGACATCCCAAAAGAAGATTTTGCCTTGTAGTGCTAACCTCATTCTTGATAGGAACGCCAAGCAATGTATTTCATCATGCTCAACTGTCTCATGAATCCTACACTGTTCTGGCACTACAAATTCTGACAAGTTTTGTGGATGTAGCTGCACATTCAAATTCCACCAAAGTTCAAAGATATCAACCTGTTGATCATCTTGGCAATGTTGTTGCCCCTCCATTGAGAAATCTTTTCTTTTTGGATTTTTTGATAATTTGATTTTTTTGGATTTTTTGAATAAGAGAGATCTAGCAAATCTCAAATGTAACTTGAAAGCTCATTCTGGTTCAAGCCTACGGAAGACTTTTTAGCATTGAACAGCCTCTTTCCTTTGCAATTCCAATTGATGACCCAATGTTCTTTCCTTCCTCCTACGATAACTCTATCAAGTCTTGGGAATGACTCTCCACTGATCTTCCACTGGATTCACCTATTCAAGAGTTCCTATTCATCGTCGTGCCATCCCTCTAGCACAAATTTTGTTGATGTGTTTTTTATGCATTTCATTTAAAAAATTAAAATACCAAGGTATCATATCCTCTCTTGAACAAAATCTCCTCAAATGCTAAACTTCGTGATCATACGAGGTGACTCCAAGATTCCAAATGTCAAGTCTTGAGGTGTAGACAAGTTCAATGATTTGATGTGATATTGATGGAATCACAAAGGGGCCTTACATTTTGCATGAACTCCTGCTTGAATGCAGCTGGAACTTCAGATCAGATTGACTTGAAAAAAGATAAAAAGGATGAGGGTTTACAGAAATCTAATCTATTCCTAAGATCAATGATATCACGGGATCATGCAAGGATGGACACATTCCTTAACCAGGCTTTGCTTCACCATGTTGCCAACAACTACACAAAACCGATGTGATCTTCCAAGGAAATGAAATGTTTTCATATCATGAATCATTCACCCAAATACCCGATACACTAGTGCAACTTGAATAAACATATCCACAATTGAACTTAGCACATTTTAATGTTCAGGCTAACTATGAACTGCAATTGAAAATCATCCAATCGCAATTAGTATGAACCAAGGAATTATCAACATATGCATGTTACTTCATAACAATCAATGAACTTCATCTAAGATGAGGGTACAACAAGAAATCATGCAATATGTAGAAAAAACAACACATTCCACCGTATCTTCAATGAAAAGGATGTTTGTTTACAAGCTTGGTAACAATTTTTGTCTTCTCCTCCTACTCTACTTTATCTACTAACTGCTTGCTATTGTCTATTATTGAACTATTAACCTTTACAAATGAGGAGAGCAAGCCTTATAGAGTGCTCTCAATACAATTGAATAGCCAAGATTAAATCCACATCAGTGGCGAAGATTGAAAGATAGAAACCCTAAATTAGGGTTTGTTACACCCATTACATAACATTTAATGCTTGACCAATGATAAAATTACAATAAATAGGAGACAAGTCCTTCCTTGAATGTTTGATCAATGAATGGTGAGGTTAGGTACATCGAACTTTGTGCCTCCACATGTGGTAGTTATCTTCCTTGTTCGATGAGTCAAGTACATCAAATCTGGACACCTTGACTTGGAATGATGTGATTGGGTTGAAGATGACCGAGCGCCACCTCAGATTACTCTTTTTGTAGCTCATCACAAGTGTTTGTGATATGAGCAATATCTCTTGATACTCGACATTTCCAAATGCCCGAGGTAATGATGGTAGGAGATATTGCTAAATTGCATCATCTTCTAGCTTTGATTAACTCTTTCAGAACTATCTCCTTGATCATATTTGCATTCTCTTTCTCTTGTGTGGAAACTCCTTTCTTATGATGTTTATAACTTGTTCTTGCATTGCTTTCCATCTTGAATCTCCTATCTTAGATTACCTCCTTATTCTGACAAGTATTCTTGGATTTCCCAAGGAAATTCAAGATAGTCATATGTTCCTTCCTGGATGTTGATCTCTACACTTGCACTAGTAAGTTTCTTGATGCTGTTTTCTTTGATGTTGCAAATGTCATCTCTCCATATGATTAAATCTCCTCGACCCCTTCATTGCTGTAGCATCCTCACTTGCATTGTGAAGTCCTTGTATTCGATTCCTCAAACCTTGAATGTCTTGATCCCTCCAAGTTGTAATGTCTTCTCTCCATCATTCCACATGTGTGTTTCCTGAATCAGACCTTAATGTTGCTTGCAGCCAGTTCCTTCATTTGATCACCTGCAATAACAAACAAGATAGCATCAAACATATATGATATAAACAGCTTTCACATATTTTCCAAGCTTTCTAATCTGATATGCCTTCCTAATTAGGGTGAATTGATGTTCTGATTTCTGATCTTATGTCTGATTTTGTAACGCTATAAGGTCTGATCTGATTTGAATTTCTGATTTTACCCTGATCTGTCTTTGGCCGTGGATCCTGAGGTGCAAGGGAATTTCTTCATGATGGCCATGGAATTTGATGGGACCTGTAGGGAAAGCCAGGTTATAGAACCAATGATGCGGTACAATGGGATGCAGTGGTGGCTGGTCTCTCTTTGGCAAGGCCTGTGGGATGCTGGTAGTTATTAATTGAAGGGGACATAACCATTGTTATTCTGGTTTTGAGAAAATCGGATTTCCTGAATTAGAAGCTTACAGTGTTTTAAAAGAAGTGTTGTCTACTTGAAAAGATTTCAAGGATATTTCTTCGTACATTGTTATCATGAAGGCAATGGTGTGGTTGATCTGTTAGCTAATGCCAAGATGGATCAAATGCCCTTTTTGGCATCGATCAGTAATCAAGTAAATTCATGGGAGGGTCTTGAACCCCTTTTTACTAAAAGAAAAGCCTATGTGATTGATTGAAGCCTTCAACCAGTTTTGTGAGGCTCTTGGTGAGGAAGGTTATGATGTTTTAAGATCGTTGCACCTCCTAGCGATGTTCATATGTGATGATGCCTATTAGGATGACCGATGAAGGATGATGCCTATGAGCTGTTTTTATCTTCAATGGCTTTCATTTATTTTCTCTGCAGCTTTATGTTTGCTGTCATGCGATGATAATTTGGTGTGGCTGCTTTGTGTTTGCTGGCATGTGAAGATCCTTTGCATCGAGGCAATGTCTCTAAACAAAAACATGGAATCTTGCTAAGAGTATTATGGGTAAAAAAGAATTGTTAATAATGATTATGTGAATTCAGTCTAGGGCATCTATAGTGGCAGATTTATGTGCTATGTTGGAAGCGGCTATCCCATGGAAGGAAGTACAAAAGTGGGTGGAACTTCTTCGACCACTTTTGTAGTATGCGAAGGCGGAAATTGGTCCTAAATTTGATGTGCCATGTCCCCTTTGCAAAACAAAATGAGTTAATTGAGGAACTATAGCCTTTCTTTATTTTCAAAAAGCTAAGGGATGAAATAAAGGAAATAATAATAATAGCTTAAGTAGGCCCAATCTATTCATTTTCAAAAGGGCAACTTAAATATTAGTATAGGGTCTATGCAACATATAAAATGTATTAATTCAAAAGGTGTGTTTTGTAATTTAAAAAGTATTTTTAAATAGATGGAGGGAAAAAGTATATTCAAATAGAGGTCCCAAAAAGCAACTATAAAAGAAAGGCAGTGTTCAAAATCAAAACAATTTATCCGAATTTGTCATTTCATTTTTCCTTCCAAATTGGAGTTTAAAGAGTCTAAGGATGAAAACCCTTGGTGTGGGAGATTCAAAGGATGAAACCCCTCTTGGTTTCCACATTCAGATTTGAGGACAAAAATCCTCTTATCCATTGAAGGTGATTCCATCCAGGAGTCACAGTTGTGTAAAATTATTCAAGATTGAGGGTTTCATATCTAACATCATTATGACATCTTAAAAATTAAAAACTTAAAAAATTAAAAAAATTCATAATATCCATATCATGCATACCACTCCTGATCGCAAGCTTTTATTTCATGTTTTGAGATATAAGAAAGAGTAATCAAGCATTGCACATACCCTACCCCCAAAACTCTCTCTTACTCCAAACTGCCATGGAAGCTTCATTGATCAAAGATGTGATAGTTCAAGGAACATAAAATCTCATGGACTCTTGAGGATTGCTCAAGGAACCTGGGAATCTTGTTCTTTCCAATCTTAGATGTAATGAAAAGCTATTCTAAAAAATAAAAAGATTTCTTATGACCTATGTTCCAAAAAGACAAATGACAGATCTTGTGAGGGATGACAAGGTCCCAAATTCTAAATTCTATGTTTCTTGAATAGTAAAAAGGCTCATCATTTTCTCATAGATTGTCCATTTGTAATCTCCATGATTTGCACTATATGCACTATATTTGTGTTCACTCAAATATATTATATTTGAGTGGCATGAGACTAAACTTCAATAGTCAATAGTTGATTGCCTGCCATGTCTAGGCCATCCTTGATAGCCATTTGTTGGGATCTTTGGTTAAATCATAATTTGAAAGAGTTCAATTACAAGATATAGTCAGCTACCAATTTGTCTTATGAGGAGATATGCATCTTATGGTACGATAAGAAAAATGATCATTACATCAGCTGTGCAAAGGAATCAGAAGGAAATCCCAAAATAGAAAAGCTTATGCTCCATAGCATTTTCAGGACAAGGACAGCAGAACACATTTCAGGGACGGCAGTCTAGGAGGCCCTTTTTTGTGGATATGTATGCGTGTGAGCACGCACATGTGCATGTGCGTGTGTGTGTGAAAATTCAAATATTTAAGCTTTAGTGTTTCTCAAATATTACATATTCATAAAGATCTATAATAGCGGACTACAAAAGAACATAGTATGTTTATAGTGAATAGCTAAGGAGACAGAAGAAAGTATAATTCAGCGACCCCTGATTTTAGCAAAATACATAGAAAATTGAACTTATAATGTGTACACTTTGTTACTTTATAGTACCAAAACTGCATGATACAGCCTATCAATCCAAACTGTTCTCTTGATGAGCATAGGAACATCATGTTTCCAGGTTTAGAACAAAATGAGACTAAGAACACGTGAGCATATGATCCCAATGGCATATTGTTTGAAGAGCATCATGTAATGTCCCCTTTTTAGCAGACATGGATTTTTGGAGGATTAGCCTATTATATGGCCCTCGTAGGCTAATGAGGTTGGTTAGAGGGTCTCCTGAAGATTGTTTCATCTCCAGCATTCAGAGATTTACGGATTTGGCCTTCATTCGATATCATTTGGACTCCGTTTGCCATACTTATTATTTATAGTAAGTCAGAAGTAATAGAAATTGACCCTTTCTATTTTTAGAAAGTGTATTTGGTCACATGAGGAATTATGAGGAGAGACTACTACTTCAAACGACACGTTAATATGTTGTGTATTTAGGGTGATATTAATATTATTGTGGCCAAATTAATATTAATTCATTAAATGGTTAATTATAAAGTTATAAGTTAACTTTATAAAAAAATCACTTAAGTTGAGGGTCTAATCATCATAAAGAGGGGACCAAATTATATAATTAATTCATGAGCACATTTTCCTAAGTTGGGGGCAGATTATTAAATAAAGTGAAAGATATAATATTTTTAAGAGTATTAAATGTGCTTTATGAAGAAAATCGAACTTCCTTGAATAAGTATTTATTTGGCATTGGAGTTCGAACTTGGCATTCTATTGGCATTTGTTAAACTCATTTTGGAGAGCACAGAGACGGGTTTTTGAGTTTCAGCAAGATGGGGCATTGGAGAACGAACAAATCTTCAGTGTTACAGCCTTATGAATTGGTGGAATACCGAGTGAGTTTGGCTAAAAGGGGAAGCTTCATCCAGAGGTTTCAATTGTGCATATTGAAGGCCATATTTTCCAGAATTTCAATCAGGTTCGAATCAGTTTAGTGAAGAAGAAGAACAGCAAGGAATTAATATACATTGCCAGTCAAGGGGTTCCTGTAAGTCAGCTGCAAATTAGCTCCATCCTGCTGTAAGTGGCGCCATTCCCTAGGTGGGGCGATTTTGGACTTAGATCCCACAATAAATTCTGCAAAAAAATCATTGAAAGGGTGCTGGGGTGTTTAAAGGACAGACGCACCATTAGAGTGCAGTAAGCTTGCCTACCCAGGCAATTGCATCACTACCTATGCTGGCCGTACAATTGCTTTTTGCTGCTGCAACATATCAAGGGCTTCAAGCAACAAAGATATCAATTATCCAGGTATGATTGTAATGTGCCAATATTTTGTAAGGATTAATAAATTTATAATTCTATTACAGCTGTCTTAACCTGGGAGTTTCAAATCAGCATTCTGATCATTAGAGTGTTCTTGGTATCCGTGTCAATTGTTCGACAAAATGTCCATTGGCTGTAGGAGTGCATTTTGCTTGTAAAACTCATTTATATGCTGTTGGAAAGTTCTAAGGAAAGTACCTCTTGCATTCAGCTTGTTGCTTAGTCATTGTAGTGTTAATTTCAAGCTCAGATACCGGTTCTCCCCTATTTTGGCTGGGTCCTGGTCCTGGTCCGTGCCCGGTCCTGGTCCTGGTCCGGTTCGCTCTGGGTCCCACCCGGGTCCTGCCCAGGCGGCTGGGTTCCCTGTGGGTCCTGCCATGCACGACCCACAGGGAACCCAGCCGCCTGGGCAGGACCCGGGTGGGACCCAGGGCGAACCCAGGAGGACCCGGGTGAACCCAAGCCCGTGGGTTCCCAAAAACGGGGCCCACGGGTTAGCAAGCATTTAAAAACAATAAAAAAACAATATTTTTAATCTTCTAATTACATCTAAACCCTAATCCGCCCCTCTATGATGCATTTCATGCAATTATGGATTTATGATTTATTGATTTATGATTTATCTGTTATCATCTATGTATCATTGTATGGGAAAGTTACATTGTATGTTTGATGTTTCATATTTGTATGTTTGAACTGTGAACATATATAATTTTGATGTTTGAAGTTTGAACATATATATATATATATTAAAAAAAATTAAAATATATATATATATGTACGGACGAACCCGTACCCGTACCCAAAAAAATTATTTTTTTGCCGAATCCGCGAACCCGTACCCGAATCCGAACCCGAATCCGAACCGGAACCGGTAACTTAGATTTCAAGCATTCAAATTGAATTCCATGTCCATTTAAGCATACAAATGAGACTAAAACTCAGACCAGCAAACTGAGTGTTTGTATGTGAAGTGTTTGACATTATTCCTTGAGTTGGATTCCATCGTTTTCACACCTATATTAGCAAGGAATATTACAGGTTAATACTCTTAAAGAAGTCTGAAGTTTTTCATCAGTCATATGCCAAGTAAAAACTGCATAACACGCAAGTTATACTAGCTGCTCAGACTTCATAACATGCAGGTTATACAAACTGAAACAAAGAACAGCAAGTACAGACTTTGCAAGACAAGTGTTTGGCAATATTCCTTGGAGCTCAAATCATCACAACAAGGTCAAATTTACCAAGGGATATTACACATCAAAACATTTCAAGAAAATTATTGATCCAACTTTCCCAAGGCATCTTTGAGTCTACTTTTAGATTTTGTAGAGAATCATCATACAAGGCATCAAGCAGGGTGTGTTTCAAATTTCATGCCTTCAAGCCATGAGTTTTTTTTTTGTGAGCAATGTGAAAATTCACCGGTGACTAGTCATAAACTTTGCATGCTCCTTTCCTCTTCTTTCCTCCCTTTACAATTTCATAGCTGCAAGTACAAAAATGGTTATGGTAATTGTGAGTGGTAGTGCAAATGGGTGAGTGGGTTACATACAGGTTGTGTTTAGGGTTTCATAAGATGTGTAGAGAGGTTGTGGGCTCTCCATGCCCTTTTTTCTGTTTCTTTTAATTCTAGAAAAGGTAGTGTTGATGTGTCTTTTGTACACGACCAAACACAGAATAAAATACCTAAAGGTACCTTATCCTCTCTTGAACAAAGTTTCCTGACTGCTGAAGATCTCGCCGAAGGATCAGTCGGAGTAACTCCAAGGTTCTGATATGTAGGTTCTCTACGTGTGGATAATCTCTTTGCGGTACGATGTGATTTTGCCAGAACCACAAGGGGACTTACTTTCGACGACCTGAACGTCTAATTTACTGGAACTCAAGTCCTATCTACTGGTTGGAAGATAAAGAAATGGCAAAAGGTACAGAGTTTAGAGAGTCTACTCTAAGACCTAGAATGCAAGAAGATGGATGAATGACTAGGTGGGGTCCTACTGAGCTGGGTCTCACCATCAAGTTGAACAATTCAACACCAACTCAGTGCGATCTTCTAAGGGATGTTTCAAATATGTTCAAATCGTACACCATCAGATACTGATCACCATTCAAGATAATGCATGAACAACAGAGGTGTTACGACTCGAGATTAAACTCGTTCTATGCCAGTTGACCACGCAAGGCGCACTTACAGTCAACAAAAGGCTAGTGGTTTGGACTAGGTGGATTCCACGCGAGTGCATTCAATAACTTCTTTCATTCAATTTAATTATCTATCATCTAAAATGAAGATTCAACAAGAGACCATGCACATTGCAAAGAAACGACACACTTCACCATAACTTCAATGAAAATGGAGTTTATTTACAATCAATGGCAACAATTTCTTGCCTTGTCCTCCTAATCTACTCTAATTGCTATTCTATCAGCTGACTATTCACTATTTCTAACCATTCACCGACTATTATCTATTATCCAACTATTCACCGACTATTATCTATTATCCAACTATTCACCTTTACAAATGAGGAGCCAGGGCTTTATATAGAGGAGCCAGGGCTTTATATAGAGAACCCTTTACAAACAGACGGCTCTGATTGACTTAGAAGTTAGAACCAATGGCTAGGATTACAAGATAGAAACCCTAATTAGGGTTTGTTACAACAAACTTCCTTAGCCAATGAGAAAATTACAATCCAAGAGTGAGGACCAATAGGAAGCAGGGGTAGGTGCCTCGAAGTTTGTGTCGTCCCCGATGAGTCAGGTACATTGAATCTGGACACGCTGAGGTGGACCAATCCGACCAGAGGAATGATGACTGGGATGCCACCTTGCCTAATGATTGTGACTTGGTTGATCCTCCTCTGTCTTTGATATGATGAATGATGTACTTCCTTGCTTGACCAGGCTTCCTTATTGTCAAGTCTTCCTTCTCCAGTAGCATATCTCGCCCTGAAGTGTTGGCAAAGCCTTTCTTTGTCATCTTGTGGTAGAATGAGGTCTTGAGGCTAACTTGAACTCCTTGAACACCCCTAGTCTTCCAACTCTTCAAAGCACCTTGAGTCCTCCTTTTTGCATGTGGAACGTCCTTGATGATGATGGACTGGAAGAGGTCGTCCTTGCCCTAGCCTGGTCTTCTTCCATCCGCAAAACCAATCAAAAGGTGATTAAGGACACATAATGAACTCATTCTAACATAGCATTTCCTACCTTAAATCATCAACAAGAAGATATTAAAATGAAGTTTGCTCAAGATTCTCCCCAGGGACAGGCCCTATAAAAATTTCGCTCTGGACCCTTTCGAAGGGTCAAGAGCGAATTGTGACATTTTAGTCCATTTACTTCATCTTTCCATATGTTCACAATCTTTATTTTTCACTATTCCACACTCTTGTCATCATGACATTGCAACTTGCCTTTGCCTAGCTCAACCAAGGTGAAAAATAGGCATTTCAAAGGATTTCGCCCTAGACCCTTTGGAAGGGTCAGGAGCGAAATTCATCTCTTAGCTCAAAATCCTCACTTCTTGCACCCACAACCTTCTCAAATGCATGCTTGTGGCAATCTTTAAGTCCAATCCACCTTGATCACTGTCTTGGCCTAGCACAAACTTGAAGGAAAAATGATATTTTGTGAATTTCACTCTGGACCCTTTGGAAGGGTCAGGAGCGAAATTCAAGTTTTAGGCTTGATCCTTCATTTCCTTTACTTCAATTCATCTTACAAGGCAAAATAACATCACTCCACCTTCAACCACGCCCTAGGAATCAAAGTCTTGGCTTCACACAAGGAGAAAATAGGTGGTTTGAAGAATTTCACTCTGGACCCTTTGGAAGGGTCAAGAGCGAAACTCTTGACTAAGCTTAAATTCGATCATTTTATTGTTTCAAAATGCCTCTAAGACAAGCATATGCTAGCCTTCTCTTCTCCAAAGCCTAGGAATCCATCTCTTGACCTTCATCATGAGCAAATTAGGTGAAATTGAGAATTTCGCTCTGGACCCTTTGGAAGGGTCAGGAGCGAAGTTCTTGACTTGCTTGTTTTCCTTCACTCAACTCCATTCTTCTCACTTTGTTCTAACCCGCTTCTCACCTCTGGATCTATCTCTCAACTTGCTTGACAACATTTACTTGGCCTCAAAAATGGCTAAAAGGAGAATTTCGCTAAAAAACATGGCCAAGGACAGGACCTATAAGGGATTTCACCCTGGACCCTCTGGAAGGGTCAGGAGCGAAATCCTTGTCCAAGCTTAGAATCTTCATTTTTGGAGGCAACAATCCATTCAAGGGCAATCCTAGGGGCATCCCCCAACTTCCCCCACCTTGGTCTAGGCTTAGCTTGGCATAAAAATGAAAGGAAAAGGGTGATATGATGGATTTTAGGATTTTCACTCTGGACCCTCTGGAAGGGTCAGGAGCGAAATCCTTGTTTTAAGCTTATTCCTTCATTCCTCTCAATTCAATTCATCTTCGAAGGCAAGGTCACACCACTTCACACCCATCCAAGCCATAAAAACCAAAGACTTGACTTGATTTGAAGGGAAAATAGGTGATTTTAAGAATTTCGCTCTGGACCCTTTGGAAGGGTCAGGAGCGAAATTCATGTTTTTGCTCAATTCCTTCAAGTTTGAAGATCACCAATCAAGTCAAAGTCATGCCTAAAGACATCTCCCATCCTATCTCACCCTGACCCACACTTGACTTGGCACGAAACTAGGAGAAAAGAGTGGTTTTATGGAATTTCGCTCTGGACCCTTTGGAAGGGTCAGGAGCGAAATTTCCCCCTCTAGGACAAAATCTCCACCTTCTATTGCTTTCAATCATCCCCCAAGGCAAGAACATAACCATATTTCTTCCAACATGCCCTGGACACTAAGAACTTGGCCAAACAAGGAAGGAAATGAGGTCCATGGAGATTTTCGCTCTGGACCCTTTGGAAGGGTCAAGAGCGAAAATCATGTTCTAGGCTTGATTCTTCATTTCTCCAACTCTAAACCACCTCAAAAGGCAAAGACATGTTATCTCACTTCCATCCACGCCATAAAGACCAAGGACTTGACCTCCTCTAAGGGAAAAATAGGTGATTGCAAGAATTTTGCCCTGGACCCCTTGGAAGGATCAGGAGCGAAATTCTTGATCTTGGACAAAATCTTCACATTTTGATGCTTTCATTCACTTCCTAAGGCAAGAACATATCAAAACCTTCTCAATATGCCTTAGAAACTAAGATCTTGGTCTAGTCAAGGAAGAAGTGGGTGTCTTCTAAGAATTTCGCTCTGGACCCTTTGGAAGGGTCAGGAGCGAAATTCAAGTTTTGGGTTGATTTCACACCTCTTTACTTCTCAACTCACTTCAAACTTGATTTAACCAATATCTTCTTACCACAATCAAGTCCCCTTACCACCAAATTAGCTTGAAAACTTCACCTTTCAATGCCTTAGGCAAAATAGGGGGGTCAAATGAGGATTTTGCTCTGGACCCTTTGGAAGGGTCAGGAGCGAATTTCCTCCTCCAGGCTAATTTCTATCATTTCATCACCTCAAATCTCCTCTCAAAGACAAATGTGCATAAAAACCTTCCCATCACGCCCCAGAAGTCAACAAACTTGGTCATATTAAAGAGCAAAGTGGAGAAAAAATGAATTTCGCTCTGGACCCTTTGGAAAGGTCACAAGTGAAATTCTTGTTTTGGTCAAAAATCCTTCATTCTTTCACATTCTATCACCTCAAAAGGCAAAGACACATCATTCTCCTTCCAACTATGCCCAAGGAACAAGGTTTGTGTGCAAACAAAGAGGAAAAAAGGTCTCTTCTAAGAATTTCGCTCTGGGCGCTTTGGAAGGGTCAGGAGCGAAATTCTAGTTTTAGCTCAAAATTCACATTTTCCAATGCCTTCAATCACTTCCTAGGGCTAGAACATACCAATTTACCCCTACCATGTCCAAGGAACAAGACTTTTAGTGCAAACAAGGTGTCTAGGGAGAATTTCGCTCTGGACCCTTTGGAAGGGTCAGGAGCGAAATTCACATTTAGGCTCAAATCTTGACTTCATTTCTCACATTTCTTCATCCAAACAAGCGTTTTGCCCTCAATAATGCCTAGGAATGAGTTAGTTCTAAGTTTGGGTCAAACTAGAATGTCTTATGGAGAATTTCGCTCCGAACCCTTTGGAAGGGTCGAGAGCGAAATTGAAATTCGCTTTGGACCCTTTGGAAGGGTCAGGAGCGAAATTTGACATTTTAGCCTCTCCGTCAGGATTCATATATGGAATATAACATTTAAGTATAAGTTCTTATACTTTAAGTTATATTCCATATATACTGTTAGGATGTTTGAGAGTGGTTTCGGACCTCTAGGAGTTATAATGCAAAATCTCGTTTTTGGAGGATTCTTCAATTTTCCAAACTTAGTCAAATTTCAGGATCAGGATGACATTCCAGACTTCATCACTCACCAATTTGACCTAACTCAGACCTTCAAAGAGGATATTCACTCACCAAGCTTCATTGACCTCCTGAAACTCAAACAAGACACAATTAGCAACAAGAGCAAAACTAGGCCTAAGGAAGACTTTCAAAAAAACCCTAACCCGGAGCATCCATTGACTAACCTTTAGCTAAAACAAAGCCTGTTCTCTTCGTGATCCCTCTGGCAACACTCAGCATGCAAAGGCTAATAGACAAAACCCTAAAAGACCTAGAAACAAACCCCAGAAAGCAAAAAAGTAGGGGTCCCCATTTGCAATGGGGCGATGTGTGAATACGTCACAACAGGTAGACACATCCTCAATTTTTCCAAAGGACAAAGGATGGCTAAGGGGTATCCCTTGTCATTCCCATGTCTTAGGAACAGCAATGGGGACAAGGACACAAGGATGGGGGGTGAGAACACATTCCCAATGTCCCAAAGGACACAAGACAACCAAGGTATGCTTCTTGCCATCACCATGTCCTGAGAATGGCAAAAAAGGAGACAGACATAGGGTTGTGTGTGAGGATGCATCCCTGAGTATGCCTAGAAAAACTAGAAAAGCCAATATTTGAACTTGTTGCCAAAGAGGCAAAGTATCAGCATCTTTACCCAAGAAAACAAATTTGACTTTAATAAGTGTAGTCATGCACTACTTGAAAAGCCTCAGTTTGCATATGTTGAGCAGTGAACTATGTTCATGAAAAGTTGTCGTATGACTTGTTCTCCAAAGGAAATCAATGGCAGGTAATCATATTGTATCTCATAAGATTTTGTAGCTATTTGTGATCATCCAATTATCCCCTAAAAGAGGATCTTGTAAGAGGGGAGAATGAAAATATGGTTGAATTTGGCCTATAACCATGCATAGAAAGTTGTGGCAAAAGTACATTTCCAAATGGAATGACCAACCTACTCCTCTCCCCCACATAGAATCTAATCTACCAACCTTATGTAGCCATGATTTGACTGCAAAACCATTGGTGAAGGCTAAGAAACCAAGACATTTTGTCTGAAAGAACAACCTGTTTTCAAAATAGGCCAGCAATGCATTTTGCATTGCTCTGCACAACCACTACACCCCCATGGATAAATATGTCTAACTACAGAAACTCGACCTCTTAAACTAAATGCAAAATTCTGGGATAAAAGAAAATACACTCAAGCGGGGCCCAAAATTACATACTTGTAAAAAATAAAATTAGTCTACACAGTCATGCAGACTGATAAATGAATGTAGCACATTTCATAAGGTTTCTGAGGTAAGATTACCTTGAAGCCAAATCTGGGTAACCTTTACCAGTGATCATTATGCTTGGAATGTAGTTATATATCCGATCTTCAGCCAATCTTTGGAAAATAGCATCCTAAGGTTTCTCAATAGCAGGTACATGAATTAACAAAGTAATTTACAGATATAATGATGTGTAGTTGATTTAATCATCTAAAAAAGTTATAGTCTATGCTGAAAATAAATTTCTAGAGAGCTGTACTTTTTCGACCAAAATAACATATCGAGCATCTGACTCAAAGACCCATTTCTGTAGCAAGTGCAGATTGCCATTGATGAGATGACCTGAAGGCCCCAGAACAGTACAGTCTACAATATCTCCATTAGGTTCCTAAAGCAGAGCAAGGAAGATTTACAAAAGCATGAGATCACGATTGCAACATAAATAGAGTCTAAAAAGCCTGAGACTCTAAGCCAATTGCCATAATGCTAACTAAGAAGATGACACAGTAAAAGACCATACATATATTACTAGTTTCCCAACTACTGCTCCTCGACTGGAAGCCATGATTCCAAGGCTATGGCGACTACACTGTACCAATGCAACTACATCTGCAGAATGAAATAGAGAGACTATTTATATTTGTGTCATTACAATGCTCAACTTAGATAGCAATGCAATCAAATGTTGAAAGAAATAGGCACCTTGTATTGCACGATTAACTTGAACTTGGCTACTGAAGTATTTTGGAGAGTCAGAAAGCAACCTATAGAAAACTTCCCGTTGAGTTGCTTGCTTTCCTATAACCAAAAGTTGGAAGCATAGTTCCAAAACTTTCCAAACTGGAACAAAAGTCACTTCAAAACAGTGTAAGCCCGTGCACACTCAAATCCCAGACTAATTTAACAATCTAATCAAAGATGTCACAGTTCTGAAATTTGAAAGGACAAAAAAAAATATTCACCTCTAACAAATGCCATTTCAACATTTTTTTTCATGAATGACCTCTTATACATAGAATAAGAAAGGAAGATTGAATCCACATCACCAAAGCAGCCTTGACGTAATTTTGTATTGTTTGCTGTTCTGCAAACCTGTGCAAGTTAATAGTCATTGTAAAATTCACTTAGGTAGCTGTCTAATTTGCAAAGCCTGGTCAGAAAAATTTTGAAGTTTCAGCCCTTCAGAATATACTCTTACATAGTCTGAAATTTGAGAGAGTACAACTTACATTTTTGGAGGTTATCAAAACATGAGACATAATTATGATGAGTCAGAATTTTCCTCTAGTGCATCTTTGGCAAATTCAATAATCTATATAGAGAGAGAGACATATACACACGCATGAATGCATGTGTATATATGCATGCATATGAAAATATATTATTCACGCAAGTATGTGTACAATATATTATACAGGAATATACATATACACATGTATGTGTATGTGTGTATAATTATTAAAATGATGGTACAAAGCAAAGAGATGAAAAATACAGTTGTTTCTAATGATTCATGTATCAAAAGAGTCCAATAAAATTTCTGTTTACCGATTCTTTATAGTGTGCTCTTGACCAAGATCTCTTATGTTGATAAACTGATTTATCCTCACTCTCAAAGAGTCCAAGGATGTAAAACATTTCAGAAACTGTTAACCACTTCTACTTATTCCTATTACAGTTAACTCATTGTTGTAGCTTCTGCGCTCTGGCTTACATTCCTATGTTTCATCCAAAAGTGCAAAAATAGTTTTATCCCTTCATTATGAACTCATGCACTGAAATACAAATCTCGGAGAAAAATAGCAACTAGTTATGCACAAAGTTACTTCTAATTAGCTTATGAAATATGAGACAACATAATGAATAATATGAAAGACTTCGTGATTCCTTAACTAATCAGATGCAAATGCTCAAGGACAAACACAATCAAAACTAAGAAGATCAACAACTTAGTTTATTTACATCATTTATTCCTTTTCCCCATCTCAGTCTGTCTAAACTAGCTACAAATTACCACATAATTTTATAAAGGCAATTCAATGCCCAAGCCTAAAATGCAATAATCACTTACAACCTTAACAAATTGGATGGGATAATCCTTCTTGCTATTTGCCTGTGTACTTCAAACTATTAAAAAAGGTCCAAACTTCAGGAGTGGCAATATTTGGTGCTAACATTCTCCTGCTGCAAAATTGTGTTCAGTTCTCCAAATATTTAAACCAAATATTGAACATATCAACCTTCTACTTCTGTGGAAAAAATTCTACAATTTTCGGTGCAACACCATGGACCCAGTCTATGAGAAAGTTCTTCAAATTGACCCACTCGTTGAAAGTACTTCTGCCAGAAGTTATTTGACAGCAGCTTCATTGGTGGGGTTGAGACAACTATGTCATGATACAAAATCTTGAGTCACTTCGTGCATTTTCTGAAGTGAACTTGAGGATTCCAGCTGATCCTGAATAAGGATTTAGAGTTAAGCAAATGTTTGGACTTTGGACCTCAAATTATCTCTGGGTGGACATTAACTATTGTTGTGTTTTGACTTTGGCAAATTCCTCCATTGTAGTATTGTCATGCATAAATCCCTTCTTTGACCTCCTTGAACTTGATCAAGATTTCCTACAAATGCACATCGATTGATTTATCAAGCATCAAAACTAAAGAGAGCACCTTGTGCATATTTGCCTTACATTTCTGCATGCCTTCATGGAGTGTCTACAATTTTTCATTATTTTCCTTTAGGTGATCCAAGATAGGACATCTATCTTCTTGTGCTTGCTCAGGTTGGTTAGTTCTGTGTAAAGATCCTACCCAAAATTTTCAACAAACTTGCAAATGATGTCAACAGGCTTTCGTCAAACAGTTGGTGCTCAACTATACTTTGTGTGTATTTCAACACTACTTGCATAAATACCCAGGTGACAAGTAATACATTGACAATGTTTGACAATAGACAACAATATTCAGGTCAGATTTACATTACAATGCAAGTTGACACAACTAAGATAAATATATTTTGAACTTGAAATGAAAAGATTTCTAATCTCTATCTGCTGATAAAGACAACTGTTGTAGTTAAAAACTGTCGTTGCAGATAACAGGGGTAATGTCTGATAATTACACTAGCTCAGATGCCCTTCCTTGTCACACAATGTTGGCATTTATCAACAAATATCCCTGACTTCCTTTCTCAGATCTGAATATTCCCTAATACCCTATATACTGATGTAGGCCTTCTCACAGAATACCAAAAACCATCTGAAATGGAAAATATCAGTTGGAAAATATTAATATATTAAAATATTTTCCATAACTTGGCTGTATCTGAAATTCCTTATATATCTTCTTTTGATCTACCTTAGCCTTGTACCAAATATTCATCTTATTAATGTGCTTTCTCACCTCTTCATGCAAATTCTTCAGGTGATTTGCAAGGTCTTCAGCTTCAACACTTTTATTTTCTCCTTTGTTCATCTTTCTTAACTTTGAAGCATTTATGGGACTACTTCCATATACAATCTAGAATGGTGATTTACCAGTGCTCCTATTTACAGAATTGTTGTAAGAAAATTCTTCTTGTGTAAAATAAAATCCCATCCCTTAGGTTTATCTCCTACTAAGCATCTTAGCAGGTTACCCAAACTCCTATTTACCACATTTGTCTGCCCATCAGTTTATGGATGGTGTGCAGAACTAAACTTCAACTTCTTCCATAATGTCCTCCAAAAACAACCAACAAACTTGGTATCTCGATCTGAAACTATGCTCTTTGGTAGACCATGAAGTCTCACCACCTCTCTGAAAAATAGCTATGTAATATGAACAACATCATTAGTCTTCTTACAAGGAATAAAATGTGCCATCTTTGAGAATCTATCCACCACCACAAAAATGGAATCATATCGTCTCTATGTCCTTAGTAAACCAATAACACAATCCATACTGATATCCTCTTATGGCCTCTCTAGTACAAGCAATGGCTGATATAGCACTATGATCTGACTTGTTCTTTTCACCATCTGGCATACTCTGCAACGCTGTACAAACTTCATCACATCTTGTTGCAACTGTGGCCAATAATAATGCTCACTAACAAGAGCTATGGTGTTATCTCATCCAAAGTGTCCAGCCAATCCTCCACTATGCTTCTCCTTAATTAGGTTTTCTCTCATAGAACTCCTCAAAATGTGCAATTGGCTTCCTTTGAATAACATCCCATCTTGGATTATAAAATCCAACCAGCTTGTCCTATCTAAAGTAACAGGATCCATGCAAGCTCTGCAAGTCTCTCTAAAAACAAGATCCTCTAGATACAAATACTTGAGTTCATCAAACCCAATAACTTCGTTCTGCATCTACTCAAAGCATCTGCAACTCTGTTTGACCTTCCACTCTTGTGCTTCAAAACAAAAGTGTAACTCTACAAAAACTCAACCCATTTCAAATACCTTTGATTCAACTTCCCTTGAATACTCAAATATTGTAAAGCTTGGTGATCAATAAACAAAAGGAATTCTTTCAACAAAAGATAATGTCTCCATCTCTACAATGCATGAACTATAGCATAAAACTCTTGATCATAAACAACATACTTCCTTTTGGCATCATTCAACTTTCAATTGAAATAAGCAATGGGTTTACCTTGTTGACTCAATACAGCTCCTATGGCATTGCCACTAGCATCACAATCTACTTAAAATACCTTATTAAAATCTAGAACTGCCAAAACAGGTTGCTCCATGACTTTGTTCTTCAACACATTAAAGCTCTTCACTGCTTCTGTAGTCCACTTAAACTCTTTTTTATCCCCTCACTGTTTCAATTAAAGGTGCACAAATACTACTGAAATTCTTGATAAACTTTCTGTAAAAACTAGCCAAACCATGAAAAGATCTCACCTCAATAGCACAGCTCTGGGTAGGCCATTCAATGATAGCTTCACCTTCTCTAGGTTCATTCTAAGACCATCTTGTGAGGCAACAAATCCCAAATACACTAACTCCTTCACAAAACTACACTTCTTCAAGTTGATTGACAACTTTTCTTCTCTTAAGTTCTCAAAGACAATGAATATGCATTAAGTGCTCCTCCAATGTCTTACTGAAAATCAAAATATCATCCAATTAAACACTAAAAAATTTACCCATAATTCTTTTAAAACCTTGTTCATGAGCCGCATGAATGTGCTTGGTACATTGGTTAGCCCAAAAGGCATGACTAACCACTTGTACAATCCATTCATCTCCTTCTCTAATACGGATTTGGTGATATCTACTATTAAAATCTATCTTCGTGAAGTACTCAGCTCCACTCAAACAATCCATAATGTCATCCATCCTTGGTAAGGGAAATGTATACTTGATAGTAATCTTATTGATGGCTTGAGAGTATGTACACATCATCCATTCTCCATTCTTCTTCAGTCACATGGACTCAAACTCTCTCAAATCAATCCCTTTCGCAATAGCTCTTGTACTTGTTTATTCAACACTTCATTCTCTATTGGAGTCATTCTATGGGCTACCTTAGTTGGCAAATAGACTCCAGGAATTAGGTCCATCTAATGACTAATCTTTCTCACTAGTTGTAAACCTTCAAGTACATTATTAGATAATATATCTTGAAATTCATCCAACAAATCTACAACTTTTAGAGGTACATATTCTACTTCCTCTTTGTTAGCTTTGGGAATTAAAACAAAACACATATGCTCATGCTTCATGCCATCTAAAAAATTTCTTCCATCAATTGAACATATTCTTGCATTACTACATACCTTTTCCTCTACCTCTTTCAATGGCTTCAACTTACGACGAACTCCATCCTTTGTCAAGGAATATGTGTTTGCATGCCCATCATGTACCACATGTCAATAGAGTTGCCATGGTCTTCCTAACAACATATGACAAACATTTATAGGCATAACATCACATAATACCTCATCATGATAATTTCCACTCTTAAACTTTACCAAACATTGTCCATTGACCAATGCTTTATGGCCATTCTGCAACCAAGCAATCCTGTTTGGATGCAGGTCCCTCCTTTCCAATTGTAACTTTTCACCATTTCTTCAGAAACAACATTATCGTTACTACCACCATCAATAATCACATTGCAAACTTTACCTTCATAGTTATATCTTGTGCAAAACAAATTCTTCCTTTGGGTTAGTTCTTTCTCCTCATTCAGCAAGGCTCTTCTACTAACAAGAACCTCTCCTCTTTCTGCATCTTCAAAAAGTTGAAGACTCGAGATCTTCATCTACATGGGCAACTCATGCATTACCCTTAGGTCTTCTATTTGTCCTCCCTTGATGTTGGGGACACTCATATGCTCTATGTCCTCCACATTGGAAACAGGTTCCACAAAAGCCTCCTCTTCCAAACCCTTGTCCCAATCTTCCTCTTCCTCTTTGATCTTCATTATTCGAATAATAGGGACAATAGACATTATCTCCTCTTTGATTTTGGCTACTACTTGATCCTTCAATCTTCTTTTGATCTTCACTTTGGCTTCCATATGATCATCCACTAGTCTTTCCACCACGACCAACACCTCTTTGCTTGCTTTCAAACCTTTTGTTCAGCTTCTCTTCTACCTCCAAAACAAATTGATATGCATCTTCAATGGTAGACATTCTTACTATACTCTTCTTAAATACTCGGCTTCAACCCATTTATGTAACAAGCAACTTTCTCCTTGTGACCTCAAAATGGCATGTTCTAATCAAAACTTAGTAGAACTCTTTTGTATACACTTTGACAAATTTTTCAGCTTGCTTCAACCCTTGCATTTTCTTTAGCAAATCAAGCTCATAGTCCACAAGAATGAATTGTCTCTTCAACTTGTCCACCATTCAATCCCATCTTGTTATTTTCTCTTTTCCTCTTCTATTTCTTTCTAACTGAACTTCTTTCCACCAAATATTAGCATGACCCTTTAGCTTGGCCTTTGCAAACTTGACCCTTTCAAATTCTCCCACCTCTTTATATTCAAAATACTCCTCCATATCATTGATCCAATCGATCAATTCCTCTAGATTTAGGTTTCCAGAAAATGTAGAAACCTTGATTCTTGGCCTCTTTCCAATCTTGGAAATGGCCCTCAAGAATCTATCTTCATCAGGATTTCTTACTTCTTGTTCTCCTCCAAATTGTTCTTCTTCTTGAGATTCATCCGCACTTTCATCTCTTGCTCTAATATCAACTCCTCTATGCAACTCCACTTGCAATGCCTAAACTTGTCTTTGGATGGCTCTAAAACCCTCTTCTGTCACAACAACATTTCTTCCACCATGGTTAATTCGTGGGAGCATTTTTTTTCTCACTTTTCTCACAAACCCACAACCACAATCCTTGTGCAAACTGCCTCATGTATGCCAACTTGTTTACAAACTCAATAACTTCTCCTCTAATACCACTTGATGAAGGGTACTCCCCTTACAAACCCAAACACAACAACAACAGAGAAATAAACAGAAAATGCAAGAAAGAAACACTTGCTTTTTATTATCCAACTGAAATGAAACAACAACATTCAAAAAATAACATGCTACAGTCACATGGAATTTCTCATTACAATAATCTGCAAGCCAAAGGCACAATCTACACTTTTGGAACTATCCTCCATAACCCCCATTTGTCCTCTTTATCTTGGAAAGTATAACTGCCTTAGAATGTTCTAGAAAGTGGAACTCCCCCTTTATATTGAGATGATTCTTTCTCAAATCATTATATTTTCCATTTCTGCTCCTTGGGGTCAATTTTCGGGTTCATCCATGCAAAAATGCAAACTTACTAAAAATAGTCACCTTGCCTTTTTTAGCCCTTATTGACAATTATTCACCAAACTTAGCAGAAATCAAAATAAACAGCATTTTTGGGTGATATATATTGTTTTAAACTTTTAAGTACAACATTGCCAATATTCCAACTCCGAAATAGACTACTTCCAAATCCATGAAACTTAATTTGTGAGGTATTTACGGTGTGTTAGAAATAAATACGAATATTTTAGGTTTTTGGATCACTATTACAAAGGCTTCTTGTGCCTCACTTTTAAAAGAAATTATCACATCTTGCAATGCTAAAACTATTGACATCTGATTTAATTTGATACAATAGTAGAAACATGTCACAAGCAACTCCAAGGATGTAATAGAGACAAATACCCAAGAATACACCAAACAAATCAAATTACTAAATAAGAATTGCAAACAAGATGCAATACCTTTCCCAACAAATTGTCAGTTTCTTGTATAGGAAGCATTGAATTACACCACCATAAATATCAAAAAAGGTTGATATGTAAGTCCACAACTAAAAAACTTATGAAACCCATTAATTTAATTACAAAAATCAGATTGTAGTCTCGAATCAATTTGGGATGAGACTTCGAAGAACCACAATCTCATCTACCAAAAAATTGATGGAACCATCAACAGCTCTAAGCCCAATTTGATTACGGAAGAACCAAACTAAGAATCGCAAATCTAAACAACATACCATCCAAATTGTCTTTGCACCAACCCATTGCTAAAAATTTCTAACAAAAACATTTCATATTAAGTAAATATCATCTAACAACCCTTGGGAATGTAAAACTGCTCTACTCACCCTCATGAACTAGAATGCATTTTCTAGTTGATTTTGAATGTATTTATTATTTAAATATACTGACTATGTGTTCTAAGTCATGTTTACTACATTTAAATCCAGGCTACTTTCAAAAATTAGATCATTTTTACTAAATTCAATTGAAATGCAAAACATTGTTGACAACACTTTTAGTGTAATTAATTTGAATGCTAGTTATCAACGAGGAACAAGAGTTTGTGATCAAATACCAAAGGAAGATCACAAATTGATGGATCTGGGGACGACAAATATTTCAAGAATCTTAAGACTATGACTTTGATTCTTGCCTGAACCTGCACATGCAAAAACATATTTCTTCAATGAGCTAATTTCCTTCTTGATGATAAAATTCTTTGATTGCGTAAATATTGACTTGTAGATTTAACTAAGACTAAAGGCATGAGCTATATATAAAATGGTTCATTATGGATTCTATACAAATAGGAGGGATATTTTAAATCTCTGAATAATTTAATCAATATAAGATCCAAAGAAGAAACCCAAATTAAGGCAAGATAGAATAGAGAAACAAAACCATTGGCATTCTATGAACACTTACCACAAACATCAAGAAACAATTCAAATATAAAAGCAAGAGTTAGAAAAAGAATTATTTCAAAGGCTAGTAATAGACCCATTGATAGTGAGGTGACAAAAAATTGAATTTCCCCCAACATGTTGAATCAAGTGCTATATATTTGCGAGTTGGAAAGGGAAAGGTGTTGCTGTTGGTTGTTGGGATGTTGTTGATAGCAAGGTTGCACAAAAAAATAGAGAACAGTGTGTTGTAGAATTTACCTTCTATTTTGTATTGAGCTGAGCAAGTTATTGAAAGTAGAAGTTTGGTCTTCATTGTACCATTGCCTAATTGTTTTTGTAATCCATCAGAGAAATAAATAAAAAGTGCAATCTTTAACCACTTGAATGCCTCAATGAATGTTTGCATAGTTTTGACAATTCGGCAAACTGTCTTAATCGCATTTGTTGATTCAAATATTGTCTTTGATTCATTTGTCTTCACAGAGGCTATAAGACCCCTTGGAAACATTTTTATTAAGTGTCCTTTCAAAGTAATACAAGAAGTGTATGAGTCTATTGATGAATATGTGATTGTCTTGCAATATCATATGTTTCCCATCTCTACATGCAGAGCCTAGGTTATGAGTGGAATCATTAAAAATTATACTGCATGCCATCTTCTTTGAAGTGTCATATTGTGGTTTACTTGAGTAATGTTCCTTGTTGATAAAAACTTGACTCATCTGCCCCCTTCCAGATAAAGGCACCTGTATGTAATTTGTTTCAATCTGTTGCCATCCCACTACAGTTCCAAACATCAAAAGTCAACCTTTAGTAACTGAATTAGTATTACTTGATTTCACAACACTGCTACAGAAAAGTGCCTGTAATCCACGTTAAGGTCATTCACAGTGAGATCTGCATTCCTTCCACTACTGCAATCATATGTAAAGTGAGATAATGTACCACACAAACCTACGGAGTTAAGAAGAATAATGAGTTACAACCTTGGATCAAGGTAAACCATCACATTGGTACTAAGTGACAATTCAATAGGAGCTTCAAGTGTTTCAAATATGGTTTGCCTCAAGGTTAGTTGCATCATTGCCTATCTGTACGTCTTTTCAAGAAACACACCTCAGGGAATACCACCTTGGTCTAGCAGAACCTAAAGAAGGAGATATACGTCCTAATCCATTGGTCCTATCATGCCACTATCTAATCAATAGTCCTACCTTCCATCTTCAATGGCATACCCCTGGCCTTAGTTGTTAGTGCAGAGTCTTGAGGATATATAGGTTACATGTCTAGTCATCAACACAAAGCAAGAAAGTGACACAAACATTTCCAAACTCAAATAAACTAAAACGGGGACAATATGTAATGTCCCCATTTTGAAATAGGATTTAATAATAAATACTAATAATAAAATTAAAATATAAAAGAATAAAAATTAAAATAATTAAAATTTAGTTAATTTTAATGAATGGTCAAAAGGCATGAAATGAAAAGTCGTGACTCCCTCAAATATGAAGGTATAAAAGGGAGAAGAGAACTTCATTTGAAACGGCAACTTGAATCTGCAATCAGAAGTGCAGATCTAATTTAAATAGTAAGACAGAAATGAAGAGACATGACCATTTAAAAGGATATCTCTTTCCAAGGAGATGTGTCTCCTCAATGAGTTATGAAGGTATAAAAAGAGTAATCAATTAATATGAAGAGGAAGGAATAGAAATTCAGATTCTGAGTTTAATACAGAAAAGTGCAAGCATCAATCCATCAATAAAAGGAATATCGTTGAGCAGAGCAGAAAACAATTAGCATTGCTCCTCATAAAGAGAAGATTAGTCATAAGGTATCAAACAGATCAAGAAGAATGATCTAATAAGCATGGGTGCCCATAAGAGCAGATAAACACATTAAATCATTGAATGAGATCAGATTTGGCATTTATAAGAAAGTAAATATACAGCAGTTCGATTTGATACAGTGGTTGTGGTATGAGTTCCCCATACATAGCATAATGAATACTGTTTATATCTGCATACTACTGACTAATAACGTATTGCTGTTTATGAGTGTTTAATATAGCATAATGAATGTTATTTCTATCTGTTCATTGCTGATCCATATTGTGTTGTTTCTTATGACTGTTTAATATATAAATGTATAGAATATGTGACATAATATAGGATGCTCTATATATATTCTATCTAATTATTATAATCAGCCATGGTACAGGAAATGAGGGATTACAAGGAGGTGAATGGCGATGAGGTCCTCTTCTAGGTACGCCAACTCATAGTGGTGACCAAATGGTCCCATGGGACCAAAGGGGTACAAGGGGTACTTCTTTTGGGCTTAAAAGGGTTGGACTTCCGGGGCACCCTATTGTGAATAAACCTCATCCCTCTATCATGGTGAATTAATACACCAAGAAGTCCAACCATAGGAAGTGGGAAATGGATGGCAAGATGAAGGGGGAACGGTTATAGGACACCCCATTAGGTAAACCGCCTCATATGGATGGCATAGGCCACATGAGGCCTGTTGTGACTTCTTCACACATCACCCCATTGCAAACGGAGACCCCTCTTGCTTGCTTAGCTTAGTTGCTTTAGTTGTATAGGGTTTTGATCCAGCAGTAACTCAACCTCGAAATAGTTTTGATTGAAAAAAAAATCGCATGGTATAATGGTTCAAGCAAACTCCCAAAATTCCAAAATGGTAAACTTCGCTCTAAGTAATTGCCATTCACTTTGCTAAGGATAATAGAGTATGAATCAACTTAGGTTGATAGGAAGCAAAAAAATTTGTAAGTATGAGACCCTATGGATCAACTTAGGTTGGTAGGAAGTCTCTAAGTGTGCCTGCGGATCAACTTAGGTTGATGGGAAAGTGAAATTGCTTAAGCTCAAATGTCAACCTTCAATGATAGGAAAAGGGCTGCGAATCAACCTAGGTTGGCAAGAAGGATTAATGAAGAACATTCCAACTTGAACTAATAGAGAACCTCATGTGCATCAACTTAAGTTGAAGGGAAGTAAGCAAGTATTACAAAGTCACCTGCACACCAACTTAGGTTGGTAGGAAATAAAGTTTGATTAATCAAGTTCGACCATCAACAATGAGAAAGAAGTGTGAATCAACTTAAGTGGATAGGAAGGCGCCTTTCCTGAGAAGAGAAGAAGTGCGCATTAACTTAATGTTGGCAGTGTGTTGTCATTGATGTCAACCAGTATAGTCAACCGGTATGCAAGAAGGAGTATGCAAGCAGACAAGGTGTGCTACCGGTAAACATGGGATGCAGCCTCTACCGGTAAACATGACCACCGGTAAGAAAGCAAAAAGAAAACAGAGAAGAACATGATCACCGGTAAGAAAGCAAAAAGACAACAGAGAAGAACATGATCACCGGTATACAAAGAGGAGTGTAATCTACCGGTAGACATATTAATCAGGATGCACATTGATGACATGTTTTACTCAAGGATAATATCGGTATAAAGGCAGGAGTAATACTAATGGTAAATAGACTTCGTGGATAGATCGATGTGTTTGATGACAAGTCAAGTTGATCCACCGACAGAACAGAGGAAAGCAGGCATGAAGGATAACCGATAAGGTGACATATACAAGCAAGGTTAGTGAACCGGTGGCTAAGCACCGGTAGTGCATACTGGTCGGTAATCTTGTCTGAACCGACTCAGTGGACTGAACATAGGTGGATGTCGACAAGAATGACATGTGGATACCAAGTGGCATGCATCCAGAGGTCGGTGAAGTTTCCATCAACGTGGTAGGTGATAAGTAGGTCGACTTTAAATGAGGAACCCGTAAATCACGGGTCAAGGACAGAAGAAGTGCGGCTCAAGGCAAATCAAGATGCAGAAGTTTTTTTTGGGTGATGTAAATCAAGCAAGACAATCCAATCTTTGTGCTCGTTGGTCAAAGGAAATAGTTGAGGTATTAATGGTCATTGACAAAGCAAGGCCGAAAATCAAGTTGCGGATTGCTAAATATAGAAAGCGTGTACAGAAATCATCAGATTTGATGGTGATGGTTGATCTGCTGCAGATCATCAATCGAGGAGATAAAATCCAATCAGATTTGCTACGGATTGGGTTGGTGGAGAAAAACCCTAGCGCGCCACCGTTTGAACTCTGGTCTTGGCGGGAAAGACAGGTATAAATATGCAGACTGAAGATGAAATGGATCATGCTAGATGTCGGTAAAGATAGAGTAACTGTGAGAGCAAAGAGTGATCAGAGAGAAGATCAAAAGCATCAAAGTGTTGGAGTTGACTGACAGAAAAGTTGAACCGGTAAGAGGGCTTATCAGAGGTTTTACTGGTAAGGTTAGAGCAACCGGCAAGCTGCCAAAAAGGATAAATTGTGTGAACGGACAAGGGAGATTGAAGGTGAAGGAGAAAAGAGAGGGTACCGATGGAGGTTATGCAAGACAGAATCAGGGTGGAAAGGGTATAAACAGAAGACAGTGAACCGGCAGAGAACTAAGCAGAGGAGAACCGGTAGAGAAGAGTTAAACCGGTGAAGTATTTTGATTGCAAGAGTTATAAAACTCATTTGTAACAAGGCTACAACTATTGTATTGATCCAATCTATTGTATCTCACTGAGTTGGTGCTCGGTGTAGGAATTGGTGCTCCTTGGGTTGGTGCCCTAAATCAATAGGGGTTGGTGCTCCTTGGGTTGGTGCTCTAAATCTTTGTAAAACTGTTTTTCATTGTGAGGCTGGATTGGAGCAGTAGACTCCAACAGCATTTCTCACCAAGGTTTTTCCCACATTGGGTTTTCCTCGTATATCCGGTGTTGTGTGTTGTGTGTCTTTGTGTGTTTGCATTTGATCACTTTCCTTATCTCACCGGTATATCCTCCTTGTGTTTGATTTGCTAACCGGTACCAAGAGTTAGGTTTAAAAGGTTTAGAATATTGGGAACCATTGATTCACCCCCATCTCAGTGGTACATTGTGTTCAACACTTAACTTGATAAGAAGTTGATCTTTTTAAGATCACGAAAGGTGTGAATCGACCTAGGTTCGTGAGAAGGGCAAACAAAGGGAAATAGAATGTAACTTCCAATCATAAAGGGTAAGATCTGACTATGCTTCAAAAGAAGAAAATTAGACGTTGCAAGAGAGGAAGTTAATTTGCATCTAACTTAGCCCTTTGGCGAATTTCAAAAGGCAAAAATAAAATCGGCCCTTTAGAAAGATGAAAGATGAAAGATGAGACCTTTAAGTTGCAAAGATGGAGGTATAGAATCATTAAGTATCAAGTCCAAAGTTCGAACCTCTAAGGAAGCAAGTGTTGGCAGATTGTTGGCAAGAGACATTGCACAAATCGTTCAGTGTTGTAATTGATGGCAACTAATGTCAGGTATCCTATCCGCAGTATGTGATTTGCTTATACCGGAAGTCTGAGTGAAGATTTGTTTGAGTCCGGCCAGCTAGAACAGTGTATCTGGTAGAGTTCAATATTTTGGTTGGCATTTCAGTTCTGGTCTATATCTTGTGTTGCAGATCTGGTTGGAGGTTGATGGATGTCTGAAAAGCCTTATCTCAGGATCTTAGCCTCCGGTGATGACTGTCATGTGAGTTATGAGATTCGGTATTGTAGTTGGTTTTTCATTTGTTCGGCGTTGATCGGTGTTATGGATTTTGCTCCGCATTGCAATATCTTGGTTTACGTATTTGGCAGAGTGTTTGGGACGTTCTGATGTGTCCTTCATTCAGATGATTCGTGATTTGGAGGTCCGCAAGTGAATCTTTCAATTTGACAATCAGTTTTGTTAGTGTTCTTGAGGTTCAATATAATGATGATGAAGATTCTAGTAAGTGGTGATGTTGCGGTTGTTGTTGTGATAATTCATGATGCTTGTGGATGTTTCTAGATTGTGTTCTATGCGTGTTGATGGTCTGCATTGATAGTTGTACGCGTTATTGATGATTTTCCTTGATCCGGTGGTGTTCTTCATGTTCTTGGCCAACATGATGATTGTAGAATGTCGCGGATGTTCGAGGCATAATTCTTGGAGGTGTTTCTTATTCGAGGAATTGATTTAGGCCCATACTATGTCTTAGCCGACATTGTTTTGGTTCACATGTAATGTTGTAACGTGTATGGTTATAACTTTGTAATTTGTGATGTGTGTTGAACTGACCTTGAAATATAGGTTGATGATTTGTATAAATATATGTAATAATCATATGAGAGATGTATCTACAAATGTATCCGAATGTGTGTGATTGAATAAGTGTGAGAACAAATGTTTTGATCTTTCAGAAGTGTGAAGAAGTGTGGCAGTGCAGATCAGATTATGTGCTTAACCGGAACTATAACCAGGCATGAGGATATGCTATTCTATCAGTTCATGATCTTCCGGATGTAATCCGAATGTTTCTGTAAGATAGTGAGTCTTCCCAAGGGTTGTAGCCCTTCTTGTTCTTTGTTTTGAGCAGTGAGCTCTAGGCAGTGTGTCTGAATGCATGTGCATTACCCATTGTAATATTTCATATACTTCTAGCAAGGTATCATCTCATTGTGGGTGTGTTCCCACCGTGGTTTTTCCCTTAACCGGGTTTCCACGCACAAAATCTTGGTGTTGTGGTGTTGTGATTATTTGCTTTGTGTTAATGCATCTTTCTTTTCTTCATACGTACTATGTGGTTAAGAGATCAGTTTAATAAAGTTAAAGATTGCGGAACACTGATTCACCCCCCCCTCTCAGTGTTCCTTGATTCCAACAGCAAGTTGGACAAATAACAAAATGAATTTGAGGAAGATCTGAACTTAGACAGCTGGAAGGCAAAGCAAAATCGAAAAATGATGTAAGTCGATTTGGAGTTTAATTTAAAAAATTCTTAATTTGCTTGCTGAAGTCAGCTTTCAAAGGGAGTTGAAAAAAAATGTGATTTATTAAGTAACAAAACGTTTTCTTTCCTAGCAAAGTCGGCTTGATAGAAACCTTGAAGAAGTACAATTCCCTTTGGGAATTAAAAATAAATAACAAAAAAAAAATCTTTTAAGTTGCAAGTCAGCTTGTATAAGAAAGTGAAGGGGTGTAACTTCTAACTCCAAGCCATATAAGTAAAAGGAGAAAGAACCTCTTAGATGATACAATGCAAATCAAATAACAAGTTCGCCCAGCAACAAATTCGCACAGCAAGTAGAATGAAGAAATTCATTCACGGTTGATAACATTGCATGAAGGAGGAAGTTCGCTAACTTCGGGTGCATAAATTCGCCTTGAATAAGCATCATGAACTCATTCCTTACAGCCTGAAAGAAAGAGCTTCAAACATCAATTCGTGGAGGAAAGAATCAAAAGGCTGGTCAAAGACCAAAGCCTAAATCACCTTGCATTCTAAGTGCTGGTTAAGGATATATCTATCTCAGAAATTGGATTATAAATTCTTATCAAATTTTCCAGAAGTAAAGAGAGAAAGATATATCTCTGATTTTCTGAGTGTAATCAGATTTCTAGATCACAAAATTCAGGTTTTGAATATGAATTGAATGCATTATTACATTAATTTCAGAACTTAATAAATGATTCTAAGTTGTGCAAATCTGAAAGCATGTATGTTCATCAGTAAAATCAGGACTTAGTTGTATCATTTAACCACGAAACATACTTTAAAGCATTCTAACTTCTAGATTCATGTAGGAACATGTTGGGAGCATTCTAACTTCTACTTCAAACGCACAAATTTGGATCTTACTCATTCTTGTTGTTATTCATACCAATCACATTGGCCAAAGGAGAACTTAAAACTATTACAATTTGCCTCAATCAAACATCTACCACAAACCAAATGTTGTCCGAGTTTTCCCAAAGAATGCGTGATGCAAGGATTTCCTTATTGTAAATAGAGAAACCTTTTTTAGAAACTCTCAACTTTTTGTTGTCCATCATTGTGGGGTGGTCCTTTTGCACTATAACAGCTTGTGGGGTGGTCCATTTCTCTCCCTTGAAATATTATATTCTACAACAAAAGCTTGTGAGAAATTTGGAATAAGAATACAAGGCATGAGTTGTTTACCTCCCCAAGCTTATCATCAGCTTCTTGTATTGTATTTATCCATACAAAAGCTCCTTTCTTCCTCAAGCCGGTTATCCTTATAACCTTTTTGTCGCAGATGCATCAACCCCAAGGTCCTCTCGAATCTCCTAGTGTGATAGGGGATGACCAGTTTAAAAAGGCACAATTTTTTGTTGATCCTTCTACATGCCTTGAGCATAGGAAACATTTCCCGAGCATAAAACTTTTGTGACCCCAAACTCCAACTTAGATTCTTTTAGCAATAGAGCCTGCTGCTCTAGGATTTCAAGGATCAAATCTAGAATCCTTCTATGTTTTGCTACATATAAAAATATCATCAAAAGATGCCACGATATTTTTTCTTAACTGACCCTTGATTACTTGATACCTTGCAGATTTAGAAGTGGCCAATGCTTTAGTCAAACCAAATGGAATGACCAAGGACTTAAAGTGTCCAATATGGCATTTGAAAGTTGTCTTTTGTACATCCCCCTCATGGGCACAAATCAAGTGGCTACTTGGTCTCAAATCAAACTTTGAGGAATGAACTTCCCCATTCAACTCAACAATGTATTCACTAATCTTGGGTGTGGGGAATTTGTTTTTTGTTGTCTTGGATTCACTGCTCTATATTTGATACACACACACATGGTGTAATCTTCATCTTTCTCAAGGACCGATGAAGCAAATGGGTCAGAAGCCGACTCAGAACTAATGTGTCCCATTTTAGATATAACAGTAGATTAAATCAAGGAGTTTTTTTTGCAAATTTGAAGAGAAATTTTCCTAATTCATTGTTCCATTTTGTGTTGTCACGAAAGTTACAAACTAAAACACCAACAAACCAATTGTTGGAAGTTGCATCCAAGTGCAATCTGGCAAACTTAACTACATCTTCTTCCATCATGGGGCCGCCAATGAAGTAAATTTGCAATTTTTCCAACCAAGCTTCGACAAATATCTTGTTGGTACTATCAAAAGTTCTTGTTAGTTCATTCACCTTATGCTTTAATTCTTTCCCACTATTATTCTAGTTACTCCCTTGACCTCTTCTACATTGAATATTATTCCCAACAACTCCAAGTATCTGTTAAAGGGTATGGCCACCTTGAAATCTTTTGTCTCCCCCTGAGATTATCCAAACAAGCTCCACTGTAGAAAAAGTTTAGACCCCTCTCATTCTTCTTCTCCCTATAAGAACATGGGTATAGAGGGTTTTGAAATGGAACTATCATTGATCGATTATTTGCAAATGATCTTTCCCTTCTTTGTGTTTTCCTAGTGTCACCTTGATTCTACAAATGGATGGTGGTGGGTGAACTCATCTAGATCTGCAACATTCTAGTCAATAATTAGTCCATTCTCTCTTGGCCTACTAATAGCACCTTGTCATTCTATCTTGCCTCATCTAGAGACCTATTAGGTTGTCCTAAAGAAACTCCAATCTTTACTCCTCTACCATGGGTCTTTCCTTTCACGCTATACATCACAAAATGGCAAGATGTTAGCATTGATACCACTCTAATATCCTCAAAAAAAAATTAATATAAAATATTTACCACTTTCTAATCACCAAGATTCCATGAGAGTAAGCTAAGAGAATGTAGTATATTAGAGTAGCCTCCACTGCAAAGAAACTCCAATCCTCAGAAGGCCCAAAAGGAGAATCGATAGTACAGCTAGTTGACATTAAGACAAACACTTGTCATGCATCCCAATGTATACCTACAACCATTAGGCATTTAAGCAAACAATTGGCATGAAAGCTAAGTGGCTGATCAATGTTGAATGCTACCATGAATGTGGAATATGCAAATTATATCTCCATTAAACATATGCAACCTCCAAATATTTCATGATATAATCATAATAGAAAATGATGCAATGAAGTAATGATTTTCTAATACAATGACCATAGATAGAAAACCTGGTATTTCAATGGCTGCCTTGATATATTGGTTTGATTCTCCTCATATGCAAATCCCTTGTCAAATATATATAGCTGTTCAACCTTTCTAAATCCCCTTCTATAAAACTCAAACTACTGTAGCGCACTGTTCATGCACACTGTTCATACGCACTATTCACGCGCACTGTTCATGCGCACTGTTCACGCGCACTGTTCACGGGCACTGTTCATGCGCACTGTTCACGGGTACTGTTCATGCGCACTGTAGCAGCAAGAACAAACTTTAAAAAGAACGATTACTAATGGCTGCCAATGAATCTTCAGGTCTGCACTCGATAGTCCTCAATATTCTTCAAACCCTTGTAGAAAACTTCACCAATTTGCACAAATGAAAGAACTGAAGTATTCTTTCCCACAACTGCAATAATTCAGGTGTTATTTCACACCTTCAAAATTGCTATCAATAGGAAATTTTCGTTTCCTATGATCAAAGAAGAAAATTGCGAAAGCCCTGGGCTCCACAATAAAAATCAATCAAAATACTATTCATCAACTGGATGCCGAGAATGAACTCTTGCCTTTCCTTTTATTCTTTCCTTAAGAGAGCTCAAACACCTTCCTGGCCAATGTGGGATAAAAGATTTATTCCCACATTAAATTATTCACTTAACGCACTTTATTATATTAAAGTGACTTTATTATTATAAAGTTACTTTAGAACTTTATAATAATATTAAAATATTAAATAAATCACTTAAGTCACTTAAACTAGCCGTCTGAGCCAGGAGTCGACTCTCCCTGTTCTCCATGTGATTGGATGCCTGTCTAAAAATAGAAACCCTGAATAGTGACTTACTATAAATAGTAAGTATGTGGAACTGAGTCTAGAAATAGCTGCAAAGGCCCAATCAAGGTCGACACTGCCAATAAGCTATGCTCAGGTGTCTTTCTATTAATAGGAACCTTGACTCTCCCAAAATAGTAACTTACTATAAATAGTAAGTGTGCCAATCTGAGTCAAAAAACCTGTGCAAAGGCCAAAACCTGAATCCAGCTGAAGAGTAATGTCTCTAATCACCAAGTAACTGCCACACGAGGCCCTCTATCAATAATTGTTAGCCTACGAGGGTCAAATGATAGGCTAATTCTTACAAACTCTGATGCTCGCAAAATGGGGACATTACAGAGAATACAAGTAAATATAATTATTCACCACTTTCTAATCACCCAAATCTCATGACAGCAAGGTGAGAGAAAATGGTGGATGAAAAACAACTTTTATACATATTATTTCCAATAACAACAATGCCTAGAAAGATGTAACAATGGATTGCACAAATCAAGTTTAAGGAATCAGTGAGTTTTGGCAAAGGCTTGCAAGACTTGTGAGCTCTAAGGCTCGTTGAGTCGACTTGCGACGGACTCGCAAGCCGAGTCCTCATATGAGACTCGCACAGTCCTAGGCTTCGACTCGCAAGTCTTGAAGGGGGACTTTCGTGTCCGGCTGGGACATCCAACAACTTTAAAAAGTGGGTATTCTAAATTTTTTTTCACTTCTTTTTGCACTTTCTTGTCCAAAACAAGTCTGGTGCAACTCAAACTCATCCATTTCTTCAGAATTCGGCTCAAACTCGTCCACTTTCAATCATCTAAAAGAAAACTTCCTTTCTATCATTAGATTTTTCTCATATCTAAGACCTTGTGCAACTTATCATTGTTGCCCCTCAAACCCATTAGGGTCTCCACTCCCAAACCCCCACTAGTTATTGAGTATGAATTATCAAATTTCAAATATTAAGTGTTTTAAGATTATATGACATGTGTAGTGTTTGAATTATAACAAGTTGATAGTCTAATTTAGCTTTTTTGTTCTCTAAATGCATTAATTTCTTTTTGTTTTTTGTAAAACTACGGTTTTTTTTGCTGAGTTTGTGTCGAGTCCAGAGTCCATGCAGAGTCTTGAGTCCCAATCCTATTTTGGGTTGCTGAGTCCACACCGAGTCTCTGTCCTAAAACTTTGGCACAAATAGCATAAATATGTTGAAGCATTAAAGAATAACACAAAAATATGAAAAAAGCTTCCTCCACAATATAATGTTGTTTTAGTGATCATAAAATATATGCTTCCACAATATGTTGAAGCTTAAGAAATACAAAACTTGCTACAAATTCCAAAATATATACTAAAAATCCAAAAAAAACTTTGAAGTACAAATAGAACCTCTGTGTGAGATTGTCCACAAGAAACCAAAGGGGTTTTGTCCTCTAATCTCTAGAATCCAAGGATTTTCACTTATCATCCTTAAATCCTATAGATGAACATGAAGCTCAAACTATGATAAAAAACTAAATAAATTGGTAGATGTCTCAAAGGCAACCAAGCACCCTCAATAAATAGCACCAACAAGGCACAATTTCAACGCCCCACTTTCCCTCTCAAAACTAGCACCTAAAATTGCGAGAATTTGCCAAGATCTAGAGGCAATGGAAAGCACAAATAAGAGAGACAAAATAGATGATAGGAATAAATTGTATTCTATCAAGATGCAAAATATGATCAACTGGATCATTACAAGATGTTCAATGATTGTCCGTACAAACAATGTAGATGAGCCTACTTATATAGGCAAGGCTATATGGATATGTGAGCACACAAACATGACATGTGGCTCAATAAGAAACAAGGGTAGGTAGGAAATAGGTGTGGGTAGGTAGGAGAAACATATAATATTCCACATGAGGTGGAATGTAACAACAAGATAAGATCAACACCATAAAAGGTGGAAATTCTCCTACACACATTATCCCAATGTGGCACAAACACCCAAGTGTCTCATACCCAAACTACTATTAAATGCATGTACCTAAGTAAACTTAAGTAAAGTGTAATAAAATCCAAGATGAATAATTATTTACACCAACAAAAATATTAATGAGATTCTTTCCCTAAAATAACCCCCACTTCATCATTAATACCAACTTATAAATATCATTAATAAGCTGTAATAGAACTCTATCATGACGAAGATGCCAAGTGTCCTAGGGATTACAACCATAGAAGGACTACTCATAGAAAACTCGGCAAGTTTTTTCCTCTGGCGAGTTTTTACGCCAATGACTCACTGAGTCCATATTAAAAACTCGGTCGCGCTACTTCATATGTTAAAAACATCAAAAAAAATGTTCATTTCATCATTCTGAGTTTTCTAATTTGCTGCTAAGGGGAAAAACACCCTCCCAAGCATTTCCAATCTGATTTCCATCGATTCTTGTCAATTATAAGTGGATTTGAGGAGGTTTTTAAAGCAAAATCAGATTCCCATATAGGTTTTCTGAATTTTTTTCCTATGTTTTTTTAAAACATTTTATTTATTTTTTGTTGCATCTAGATGAATAGAAAATCATTCCTAAATAGTCTAAATTGATTTAGAGTCATATGAACAAGATTTAACACCATTTTTGACAATTTTTATTGAGTTTTTCATTGTTGTTCAAGAATCTCTAGTTTTTCAAAAAAAAAATCAAACCCTAACAATTTTTTTTATTTTTTTTAACTTTCAATGATGTCTAAAATTATTTAAACTAATTTAGATAGTTTGATAAAAATTTTAACTAAAATATTAACTTTCACTTTTCACTTCATGTGTGTAGGTTAACGGTTAACCTTAATTTATAATGACAAATACAAGTGGTTCAGCTTCAACATCAAGGTCTACCCCATTAGTAGATGCATGCCTATTTGGATATGTAGGCACTCGTCCTAAAGGTGCTAGAGATAGGGCTTGGAAGTATGCCTTTGAAAGATCGGAACCTGGGTCGATGATATGCATTAAATGTGAAAGAGTATTTCATGGAGGCACAAACCACCTCAAATACCACCTTGCAGGCATCGAGAAGCATGATGCTAGAGTATGTCTTCGAGCGACAGAAGAAATAAAAAGAGACATTAATGCCATACTTGCAACTAGGGAAGAGAAAAAGTTACAAAGGGAGAGGACAAAACTAGCCATGAGAGTAGCCATAACTAAATCTCAAGGTGTTGAACAATTGACCTTGAAGAAGAAGAAGCACTTCGGGGCATAGTGAGCTCTCGTAGTGGCCCATGTATCGGCAAGCCCAGCACCACCTCAGCCACCACTTCTGCTTCTAGTAGAGCGCCTGCTGCATCACCATCAGTGCCACAGTCTGTAGGTAATAATTTTGTGCCTAGAACACACCTAGAGCACAACCATCATTAGAGGCAACTGGATGGAATAGGGAGGTGCATGAGAAAATAGACATTGCATGTGCCAATTTTTGGTACTTCAACAACATCCCATTCAATGTGGCAAACAATCCTTATTGGCTTGTTTTGGTTACCGCATTGACAGTTTCAAGAAAAGGATACAAGGCCCCTTCTCGCAAGGACTTGGGTGGGAGGTTAATAAATAGTCTACTTGACTTCATTTTAAAATATTTTTCTTGTTTATTAAATCAAAATTGTGTACTAAAACCTAATTTCACTTTGTACTTGTACGTTGCTCACAAATGCAGTTGATAGGGCAAAAGAAGTGGTGGACCAAAGAAAAGAAAGGAAAAAATATGGCTACACTATTCTTTCTGATGGGTGGACAGATGGCAAAAACCACACCATTAATAATTTCTTGGTTGCTTGCAAGAACAATGTGGTGTTCTTGAAATCAATGGATGCCTCCAACAAGGTGAAAAATGTTAAAACTTTGGCTCTAATGTTGGAGCAAATTGTCATAGAGGTGGGAGTTGAGAATGTGATGCAAATAATCACGGATAATGTAGCAGCATATGTGGCAGTAGGTAGAATCTTCCAACATAGGTACCCCACTCTTTTTTGGACACCTTGTGTAGCACATGTTCTTGACCTTCTTTTGGAGGACATAGGAAAACTTGACTGCGTGACACCAATTGTAGAAGATGCAAGGAGGATCGCAAAATATATTTACAATCACCCTTGGGTTCTTCACTTGATGAGAGAGCACACCCAAGAGAAAGATTTGGTAAGAGCGGGTGTCACAAGGTTTGCAACGATTCTCTTGACATTGCAAAGCATTCTTGGTGCATTGACGACTTTGAAACAAATGTTTGTGAGTCAAGCATGGCTAGACTAACCTTATTCAAAGAAGCCCGAAGGAGAGGTTATTGCATGCATAGTCTTTGACAGCCTATTTGCACAAAGATCTATAGAGATGGTCTCTCATTATTAATTTGTAACTTCAATAATTCATCTTTTTGTAATTTATATTTTTCAATTGTATGTATCGGAGCCCTTGGTTAAAGTTCTCCACTTAATAGATGGGGACCAAACCCCAATGGGGTATGTTTATAAGGCCATGGATAGAGCCAAGGAGTCTATCAAAAATTACTATAAGGGGGATAGAGTCAAATTTGATCCCATCAGTGAAATTATTGATAAGAGGTGGAACAATAAGCTCCACCAACCCATTCATGCCGCAGGGTACTACCTCAACCCTCATTTTAAGATCGAGGATTCTTACTCAAGTCCTAATGGAGAGGTCATGGAGGGCCTCACTACATGCATTCAAAGGATGATACCTGAGGTTGAGGTGAGAGACCTCATTGTGGCCGAACTCCAAAATCATGAGGAAGCAAGGAATAAGCTATTCTCTTCAGAGCTGGCCAGGAGAGGAAGAACCACTCAAACCCTAAGTATAATATTTGCCATTTAGATTTTGGAGTCTAAAGTAATTGATAATTTAATAAAATATGTTTTCATTTTTCACTTTGCCTTCTAACTTTCCAATATTTTATTTTGCAAATGCTTGGTGGCAAAGTTGGGGTGGAAATACCCCAAATCTCAAAAAATTTGCCCTAAAAATCTTATGTCAACCTTGTAATTCATCCAATTGTGAGCGCAATTGGAGCTTGTTCGAGGCCATCCATAAGAAGAAGAGGAGCAAGTTAGCTCAAAAACGCCTCAATGAGCTTGTCTTTGTGCAATATAATCTTCGGTTGCACATAAGGAAGGTAGAGGAAGCACCAACTGGTGCAATTGATTTGGATGATATATATCCTTACAGTGATTGGACATCACTGGGGCAGCCTCCATTGTTTACTGAGGATTGAAAGGAAACCAGGTAGCAGAATACAGCTTCCTACACTAAACTATCAAGAGAGTGAATGCAAAAAAATTCTAAACCCTTTAACAATTACAAATTCAGATGCACATCTAATTAAACATTAATAGATATTCAAAACAAAATAAACACATAACACAACATATACATCGGAAAACCCTTTCGGGAAAAAACCCACACTCCAAAAGCCAAACTCAATTGTATTATCAGCAACAACAACAATTACAATACAATCTCAAAGCTATGCTCTTCAGAAGTCTTCACACTATTGCAGGATTCAGGAGTAATTCCGGAAGCATAACGATGTCTCTCAAAATCTTCAACCTCTCTTAAAAAATAAGCCAGGTAAGTCATATAATTACCATTATCATGACATGTTGCACATAGCAACTTCCAAAGCATTAACACCTATCTCATCCAAAACAGTTATCTTGTCCAATGTAATGCAAGTTCAAAATAGCAACTCCCATAACTAGGAATAGGCACTTTCCTTACCTCACACCACTTGTCAAAAGTGAACTCCATAAATATTAGTTGCTCAAATACAACTCCAATCCACAATAGAAAACACAAGCCTCTCTTTAGTCAACATAGGAAATTGCCACACTCCAAACTAGAAATATATAACAACACCTTCCCAAAATGTAGAATCTTTCAAGTGGACACCAATTTTCAAAAAAACAAGATTATGCCATCTCCTCACTACCATGTAGGATGCCACCTCACCAAGAGAACCCACAAAGTGAATGGCAACTTAGGAAATTAATAAATTAGAATAAATCAATTATTAAATAACCAATGCTAGGACTCCAAGGTTGAGACACCTAATCCCAACATTCTCCCACTTGTCGAAGACCTAACAAGAGTCTGCATCATCAACTGCTTAGGCCCCAAGGCCCATCGAACTGGCACACCATTTGAACTTCTCAGTGCTCACTGGCTTTGTCAATGCATCTATGACATTCGCCAAAGTATCAACCTTCTCCAACTTCACCTTTCCATATTCTACCATATCACGAACAAAATGAAATTGTACATCAATATGCTTTGTTCTAGCATGGAAAGTAGGATTCTTAGCTAAGCTAATGGCACTCTGGCTATCATAACAAATTGTAATGTGTCCTGCATCAAAAACAATATCAGAACACAACCTTTTAAGCCAAATGGCTTCCTTACAAGCATGAGTAGCTGCCATGTACTTTGCTTCTATCGTGGACAAAGGGACTACAGCTTGTCGCTTACTCATCCAACTAATAGCACCACCAAACATCGTGAAAACATATCCACTGGTGGATCTCCTGCTGTCAATGTCACCTGCCCAATTTGAATCCACGAATACAAACTGAATGTCGAGGTCCACTAGGATAACCATGAAAACATAGGGAATACTCGAAAGTACCCTGCAAATATCTGAACACTCTCTTCACTGCATCCCAATGTACTCGTCCAGGATCAGCCATAAACCGAATCAAGACTCCCACTGCTTGGGTAATGTCTGGCCTAGTACAGACCATGGCATACATTAAACTGCCTACAACACTTGCATATGGTACTCTGGTCATGTCCTCTATCTCATCAGGAGATTTTGGACAATCCTCAACTGATACTTCGTTCCTTGCAGAAAAGGAACTACCAAGGATTTGCAAGTTGACATGTTGAATCTCTCCAACACCGAGTTCACATACTTTCTCTAGCTTAACCAGAGCTTTTTGCTAGCTCTATCTCTTCTGATCTCCATCTCCAGGATATACCTCGCCGCACCTAAATCTTTCATATCAAACTGTGCTGACAACTAAAACTTCAAATCTGAAATCATGTGCTGACAACTGAAACTTCAAATCTGAAATCATGTTACCATTTCCAAAAAACAACATATCATCTACACACAATGCAATAATGAGAATGTGACCATTTTCAGTTTTGAAATACACACAATGGTCAGATTTAGATCTCTGAAATCCCAAACTCAACACATAGGTGTCAAATTTTTGGCACCACATCCTAGGAGACTGTTTCAAACCATACAGAGATTTCTTCATCTTGCATACCAGATGTTTTTTACCTTCAACCACAAAATGCTCAGGCTGTGACATATAAATTTCTTCCTCCAAATCGCCATGAAGGAAAGTTGTCTTCACATCCATTTGCTCAATTTCCAAATCATACGCTACTGCAAGTGATAACAGAAAACAAATGGATGTCAGCTTCACTACAGGAGAGAAAATCTCACCAAAGTTAATTTCCTCCTCCTGTGAATACACCTTCACGACCAATCATGCCTTATGCTTTTCAACACTATCATCAAGACCCAACTTCTTGAACATTCATTTACAACCAACGGGTTTACGTCCATCAAGCAAAGGTACCAGATTCCAAGTTTCATTTTTCTTCAAAGAAGCCATCTCTTCATCTATGGCTTTCTTCCAGGAATCTGCATCATCCATACCCATAGCCTCTCTAACAATCCTAGGCTCATCAGTGTTAACAATCAAGGCAAAAACACAATTTGAATCCAACAAAGAATAACTAAACCTTTCTGGTGAATAAACAAATCGATCCGATTGTCGCCTATCACGCGTAGAACTCCTCAATAGTTGAGGTTGAGGTTGAGGTTATTCATCTTCTAGAGCTCTCCTCATTATCAGGTCCACTAGGAGTACGTAGTTCATCTCTTGTCGGAGTAAGTGGAACTTGAACTACCTCCTTTTCCTCTTTTTTTGGCTGCAATAATACAATGGAAGGTTTCATCTCTTTGAAAATTACACTTCTACTATAGAGAACCTTCTGGGCCACTAGATCCCAAAGCTTGCACCCTTTCACACCGACACCATAGCCAATAAAGATACATTTAACCACCTAATTTTCCAACTTAGACCTCTTCTCACTTGGCACATGTGCATATGCCTCGCAACCAAATACTCTAAGATGCCTTAAAGAAGTCTTTTTACTAGACCACGCCTCCATGGGTGTCTTATCAACAAGAGCTGATGTAGGAGATCTGTTGATTAGATAACACGCAGTGGCTACAGGTTCAGCCCAAAACTTTTGCTCAAGGCCAGCTCCACTCAGCATACTCCTAGCCCTCTCCATCAACGTCCTGTTCATTCTCTCTGCAACAACATTCTGTTGAGGGGTGTATGGAGTTGTCTTATGTCTTTCAATCCCATGCTTTTTACAAAACTTATCAAACTCTGTAGAACAAAACTCACAACCGTTGTCAGTTCTCAAACATTTAATCTTCCTATCAGTCTGATTTTCAACCAAGGATTTAAACTCCTTAAACCGACTAAAGACTTCAGCCTTACTCATGAGGAAATAAACAAATGTCCTCCTACTGTAATCATCTATAAAAGATACAAAGTATACAGATTTTGATAACGAAGGAACATTTATAGGACCAAACACATCCGCATGAATGTAGTCTAACACACTAGAAGACTTATGAGAACTTTCATAAAATTGCACACGGTTTTATTTACCAAAGATACAATTTCACAGAAGTCGAAATCGAGATTGCAATCTTCAAGGCCTTCTACAAGACTCTTAAACTTTAAGGTTCGGAGACCCTTCTCACCAATATGAACAAGTCTTTGGTGCCATAACATTGTCTTCTCTGCAGGAAGCTTCATTTCCAAAGAATGAGCACCCTTAGGTACCCAAAAGGCATGACCATCGGAAGTAGATGCAACAGAATTCTTCACTGCTTTAACTAATGGTTAGGATGAAGAATCTAAAGATTTTCTCTTCTTCGACTTAACAGAGGAGTTATTGCACTGAACAATGCATGCATCCAGCTTGAACAAGGTTCCTATCCGAACTCCTCTAGCCAAAACCATAGCTCCTCTAGTCATCATACATACTCCACTCGAGAAAACAACTTGCATACCCACATCATTCAATTTACTCAATGAAAGGAGGTTTCGTGCCAAACCTGGGATATGCAACACACCATCAATTCCCTTCACTCTACCATCAAGAAATTTAATTCAAACTCTTCCACGACCAGCGATTTCTAGATGAGAATCATCACTGAGGTACACCTTTCCATCATCAAATTCTTCATATTTCGAGAACCAATCTCTATGTGATGTGTGAAAAGATGCTCCGGAATCTATTAACCACACATCTTCGGATGCCTACATTGCCAAAACTGCAACCAATGCTTCACCGAAATAATCATTCTCCATATCAATCCTACCAGATGTGATCGCCATCTTTTTCTACAATAGGATATCAAGAAAATCACTTTTGCAAAACTCCCACTGAAACTAGATCAGTACAAAAAACCCAACAATCCCCACAACTAAGATCAAAGGTGATCAAGCTCTGATACCAACTAAAAGGAAACTAGGTAGCGGAATACAGCTTCCTACACTGAATTATCAGGAGAGTGAATGCAGAAAAAATTCTAAACCCTTTAACAATTACAGATTCAGATGCACATCTAATTAAACATTAACAAATATTCAAAACAGAATAAACACATAACACAACATATACGTGGGAAAACCCTTTTAGGAGAAAACCCACACTCCAAAAGCCAGACTCAATTGTATTATCAGCAACAACAACAGTTACAATAAAATCTCAGAGCTATGCTCTTCAAGAGTCTTCACACTATTACAAGATTCAGGAGTAATTCCGGCAGCATAACGATGTCTCTCAAAATCTTCAACCTCTCTTAAAAAATAAGCTAAAGCACCACATATTTATGAAGCTCAACACAAAGTAGAAGGCTTCCATGGTTTCCAAAACCAACTTCAAAGCCTAAGAGGTAAGTCATATAATTACCATTATCATGACATGTTGCACATAGCAACTTCCAAAGCCTTCAAAGCCTAAGAGGTAAGTCATATAATTACCATTATCATGACATGTTGCACATAGCAACTTCCAAAGAACTAACACCTATCTCATCCAAAACGGTTAGCTTGCCCAATGTAATGCAAGTTCAACATAGCAACTCCCATAACTAGGAATAGGCACTTTCCTTACCTCACACCACTTGTCAAAAATGAACTCCACCATAAATATTAGCTGCTCAAATGCAACTCCAATCCACAATAGAAAACACAAGCCAAGACTCTTTAGTCAACATAGGAAATTGCCAAATCAATCAATTTCCACTCCAAACTGGAAATATATGACAACACCTTCCCAAAATGTAGAATCTTCCAAGTGCCAACAATTTCCTAAAAAACAAGATTATGCCATCTCATCACTGTCAAGTAGGATGCCACCTCACCAAGAGGACCCACAAAGTGAATGGCAACTTAGGAAATTAATAAATTAGAATAAATCAATTATTAAATAACCAATGCTAGGACTCCAAGGTTGAGACACCTAATCCCAACAAAGATGACCTCTATGATTTGGAGAGGCAGGCTATGGAGGAGGGGGGTGGATTTGGATTCACACTGGATAACATTGAGGAGGATGAGGAGGATGAGGAGTCATTGTCAGTGCCAAGAGCAGCTAGAGGAAGAGCTACAACCAGGATGGAGGTCGAGCCACAGTTTGAGCCAGTCATACCAAGCGAAGAGGCACAGCCATAGTAGACTTCTAGGACTAGACCCTCTAGTGTTACCTCTCCCCTAGTTTTTACTAGAGATGGGAAGAGGAAGATGTAATTGTATTGATGTATTTACTTTTACTTATACAAAAACTATTTACTATTTTGCTTCCAACCATTAGCATTCCTCATGAGGATGCAATTTTGTACCCACTTTGCATTTAAATCAATTAAATATATCTAGACTCAGCTTGTTTCTTTTGTGTTCTCATTTATTGACTCATTAAATGCAACTCCTCATTGAATTTTACAAAAAAAAAACGCATTTCTAATTAAAATTAAGCAATTTTTTAAGTTCCTGAGATTTTTGCCGAGTTTTCACCAAGTTTTTTTTTCAGGCCTTTGTGAGTTTTTGGTTTTGGCGTGTAGTTCAACTATGATTACAACAACGCACTTCTAGAATCTAACACCCAACTAATTCATTATTCTACTATTAAAAAAATTCTACTCCAATTTTTTTATGTCTACAAGAACCATTATCAAAATATTTTGCTATCCTTATTCAAGAAATAAGTAATAGACCTACATAAGCTTTATTAATTAAAAAGGGGTCATTAAATACAATGACTACCATGCAAGCATTAAGAATTGCATACGTGTATGAACATGTTGATTATTTTCTAGGGGTGAAACATCAAATACAGCATTTCCTAAATCTCCTAATTGCTTTTCATATTAATGTTAACAAAATTTGGAAAGAATATCATCTTTACAAGATAGAAAATTTCAACCATTGTATATATTGAAGAGTGTTACTGTATCACTAAGTTGAAGACCAACAAGGCAATTGACGTTAGCTCTTCGATTGGCTGTAAGAATCTCTATATCCACTACATCTCTTCATCTTAACCGTAAAAAGTAAAAGGTGGCATTTGGTAGAACAAGGCTCATTTTAGAAGGGGCAATGCATAGTAAACAATAAACTCCTAAAATGGTTGAACATAATTTACCCTAGGAATACATCCTTGGAGATTTTAGGGTATTCTCTAGCACATCCCAAATGAAACATTCCCCCATCCTCCTTCGTGCACACACCCAATTAGAGGGCCATCTTCCAAAGATGTTCGCCATTTCTGTCATCCCCAAGGCAACCTGGGGATGTCCAAAAGTCCTCAACCATCTTGGAGATAGTGAGCATCAATTCATCAAAGACTAACAAAGAAATTCATGTGAACTCTTGGATTGGTTGTAGAGACCCATGTATCCATCACACCTCTTCATCTTCACCCTTAAAGGCAAAAAGTGGCATTAAGTTACACAAGGTTCATCGTAGAAGGGGTAATGCCTAGTAAACAATCAACTCCTAAAGATGGTTGAGAATAGTGTGCCCTAAGAAAATATCCGTAGGGATTTTAGGACATTCCCCATGTCATCATGGATGAAACATCCCCACACAGTCCCTAGCACCTAGGGCCCCTACAAGGGACCATCCCTACGATGCCTTTGTAGAGCAGAAACATCTCCAAGGAGATTGGGTGCATTTTTATTAAAAAAATTGATATGCTTATTTAAATTTATAGTGCGCTAATGAAAAATATGTTTATTTTCATCGTGTTTACTGAGGACAAGTTTCCAAAGGATAATTTCTTCAAACTTCTCACTCATGCACTCCTCTGTTGCAGGGTTCTAGAAACAGGGAATCTAGACCTGAGACACCATGGATGCTACCCTTGTAAGCTAACTAGCAACCATAATCCCTGAAGGTTTTAAAAAGAGGTCTGGCCTAAGTTATAAGAATGAAAAGGATTTTCAACTCAATAAATTTCACAGTTTTGAACTTCATTAATATTGAGACATGGACCAGCTAGGACTCGAACCTAGGACTTTCCATACGTTGTTGGAGTGCTCTACCACTAAGCTACTGGAACCTCTTGGACCAGTCCATCATCGGTCCGGGTGTGGCTTATTTCCAACACCAACACCCCCCCTTAAGCCACACCTCTCGTGTGCTTGGGGCTCCTAGCCTAGACCTGGCTCTAATACCATGTTATCAGACATGGACCAGCTAGGACTTGAACCTAGGACCTTCCATATGCTGCTGGAGTGCTCTACCACTGAGCTGCTGGCCCCTCTTGGACCAGTCCATCGTCGGTCCGGGTATGGCTTATTTCCAACACCAACAATTAAAATTTAGGTTTAAGAAATTAGAGCCAAATACGGCAAGCAGTTGTCTAGCCATGACACTTTTGGTTCTAAGTTGAAAGATTAAATTGTTTTCTAAATACGAATCAAAATCAATAAATGTTTCTCTTACATGTATGGCAATGAATATTGGCTTTTTCCATAGTTTTCACTTATGGAGACGACTTTTTTTTCTTGAGAAATTTCCTCCAAGAAAGAATTATCATTAACATCAAAAAGTTTTCAAAACAAAAAAGGGGTAAAGGAATAAAATTCCTGTTGCTAAAAGATATTCAAAGAAAACCTGCAACCTCTCCAAACATTTTCTTGACAAGCTAAGAAGAGAAAGTTGCAACTTGACATCAAGCTAAATAGAATGTTGTCCAAAATATCCCAAAATAAACTACTAAAAGAAGCCGGGATGATGATGATAACTGCAAAGGTAAAATTCCTTACTCATCTTTGGAAGTAGGAACAGTTAAGAAACCTATATTTAAAACAATATCTTCTTAGGGTAAGGTCCCATGAGGGGGGCTTCCGGATCTATTTTCAAGGAGAGGAGGTTCCATGAATCAAAATAAAATTATGCTACATGATAATTTGGAATCTTTTCCTAGAAGAGCTAAATTTGAACCAAACTACCAAGCTACAAACGAATATGGAAAATTTCCGCCAAAAATAATCATTAACCTACATCAAAATATTCGTCGCTAGAAAGAGAAAATTAACCTAATTATTTTTCACCAAAACATATGCATAAACTCAACTAAAATTAAAGACAGTCGAAGTAAATATTTACTCTACAACTAACAGAGAGAACAAAAAACGCGCCCCTGCATTAAGGTTTCAGTTACATGTTTCTCAATTTAAATGCTAGCATAATTATTTCTCGGCAGCAACTTCGATAAATAAAATGCTGGAAAAAATAAATTTGAAATGGCAAATTCTCGTGCCTGTTCAGGCGTTAAAATTTCTGCATAGCAATGATGTTGATCGGAGTGGAAGAGCGTGGCTGCTTGTTCCGCCATTTTTAATGAGAAATGCTTTATATAAGTGTCTTCAGGCTCTTACTCGTGCAATTGAATACACTCTACATCGCTTTTCGAGTTTGTTCAAATTCTTTTATACAGGTAGAACGATTAAAATATAATTTGAAAAATATTTTCGAGACAGAGGCTTCAATTGGCTCAAACAACCAAAATGAGTTCATTCCAAGTTATTCGGAATGAATATAGGTATACACTTTTTTTCTGCCATTCTAGATGTAATGTCGTCCTTTTCAATTGCAATCATTTTTTTCTTAATTAGTTATCATGAATATTATTTATCTAAAATTTTAGATGTTATGGACAGATTTTTACATATATTTTAAGTTTTTTAAAATTTCTTTGTATTTAAAAAACAAATGTTTAATTTAAATATTTTTTATTTATAATATTGTAAATATAGTGGTTTTTTTATATAATACATAAATCTTATATTTATTGTAAATGATGAAAATGTGAATAAAAATAAGGTAGAAATAATGCAATGTAAGATCCAAATTCATAATCCATATAATCACCAAATGAAACTTAAGATGTATGCACAAATCAAACGAAAAACAAGAATACCATGACAAAGATCTTCGAGGACTTCATGATACTTGAGATATGATTGAATGCTTGGTGTAGATTTACTATCAGATTTGTAATATAACTTGATGTCATCATGATAGTATGAAGGCTTGTTTATAATTGCTTGATAGTGATAGTGATAGTGTTAGCTCTTGATAATGATAATGCTAATGAAAGTGATAACTTGAGTGTAATATAGTTGCTAAAGGGAAAACGAGTGAGTGGAGGTTTGTCTTATATACCTCACATAACATTTGATCAATGTTGGAGAATAATTAAAATGATCAATTGATGAAAAAAATTGAGAGAGAGTAAAACCTATAATGCACATGGATGACGATCCTACATTGCCCAAAAAAAAAATTTAGTTTGATTTTTAATTTTGATGTGTGTTTTAGTTTGTTTTGATGTTTTTAAGTATCTCGAAAGCTTTGATGTGTTCTAATTTGTAAATTTCAAATTTCGTTCAGATCGCAGTTTTAATGTGTCGCATGTAGTTTTATAGAAACAATTATTTTTTGAAATCTCTAAGAGATGGCTAAAAATCCTTTTAGGGGTAAATTCTTGATTCTATTTCATCAAATGTGCAAAAAAAATTATAGTTAAATTCTTTATTGTTTGGAAGATTATAATGCTTGAACTCTATGCTAACAGTTTTATTGTAATTTCTAGAATTTTATGATAGGTCAAGAAAAATCCTTGTACAAAAGCTTTATGGGGTCATTCTAAGCATATTCACAAGTTTGCACATAAATTGAGCATCTAGGTGAAATTTATGAAAAGAATCAATTTTCAACAAATTTTCAACATTTGATTTTGCACATACAAGCATCAAATTGATTGTTTATTTTTTGGTTGAGCATAAGAAGAGTTTTGTAACTAATTTTTTAGAAATTTCTTATATTATTTATTTCCAATTTCTATTCAAGAACATAGGAATTTAATCACGAATTAAAAGAAATTACTAAATAATAGCTGACACCTCTTAGGCATTGAAATCATTTTTGTGATGTTAAGGCAGTTTAATAGGAAAATAAATGCCTACTTGAAGGATAATGGTATTTAATATTAAATTTATTTGTTGATTATTTAAATTGGAGATAAAACAACTTTTAAAGAGGAGTCTCTTATTTCAAGGTAAGGAAATTGTGTTGTCCTCATTTTTGGATTTTCAAAAATGTGACAACCTCTACAATTTTTTGCTTAAAATGTGTCATTTTTGTCTCTAAGGCACATTTTACGAGGTGCAAAACTCACATTTGTTAGTGTCAAATCATCAGGGGGTGTCTTTGCCATCATTGACCAAGTTTTGGTAAGTTTTGGCCTTCATTTTCCTAGCTCTTTTGTGCAATCTCGGGTTTCAGAGAAGTCACTGCAAGTTGAAAATTTTACTCTAAGGCACACTTCCCGAGGCAAAATTTTGCTTCTTGTTGAATTGGACTGATCTTCGGTTCATCCTTGATCCATGTTTTAAATTTCATCACGTTTCAGGTTCGTTTGCTATGTCTTTCATTCAAAATCGCGTTTTATTCTCTAGACTGCAAGTGGAAAATTTTCTTTCCTTTGCAAGTTTGGAGTTTTCTTTATGTTTTTGTTTTGTAGGGGTTTTTTCTGGAAATTACAAGTGCACTTTATAAATCTTGTAACTTGTAACTTGTTTTTTTTTTTCCCCTTTTTGTATGAACTTTTTGGACAAATTACAATTTAATTTAAAATACAAGTTTAATGAGAACTTGTAAGTTCTCATAAAAGTTCCTACTTTGTGCTTTTAGTTGTAATAGGGATTTTACTTTCCTATTACAAGTCTTTTTAAGTTTTTAAGTCTTTTATGTTTTATGTCTTTTAGTTGTAATGGGAATTTTATTTCCCTATTACAAGTTTTTATGTTTTTATTTGTTTTAGTTGTAATAGGGATTTTATTTCCCCATTACAAGTCATGTTGCTTTTTCTTTTTGTGCTTTTGTCTCTTAGAAACTCAAATTTGCCCAAGTGAATGACAAGTGATGCAATTTAAAACTTGTAAAGGGGTTTTAGAAACCCAATTTCATCTTTGAAGTGCATGTTTTGCTTGAAGTTGAAGTTGAAGAACCCAATATGCACTCTTGCTTCCACAAACCCGGCTTTTGTGGCATTTCTCCCTTGAATTCGTCCCTCATCTTAGCTATGGCTCTGGAGATCGTTGGTTCTCACCACTTTTTTCAGATTCAATGATTTTGAGAAACACGTCTTGCATTCATGAGAGCCATTTTTGAATCCGTTTTTGCTAAGGTTCTTGCCACATTTTAGGAGCATGAATTTCACCTTAGTTGCCACATTAGAACATGTCTTGCATCCTTCATCCATTGAAGAGTGTTTGAAATCAAATATATCTCTTTTTCCAAGCCATTTTTTGTGGAGAGGTTTAAATGCAAAACTGATTTATTTGTTGAAGTTCGTTGGCGAAAGACACAAAGATCATTAAGGATGCAAATTCTCGTTCCGGTTCAAGATGTCTTCACCAATCCTGAATACTTCAAGTTCCAGCATCCTGAAGCAGCATGAAGATTTTCAAAACAAAGGATGATGTAGTTCGAGTCATGTCTTTGAACACATAGAATAGTTTCAATTGTGTATTTGTAATTTTGTTTTGGCAAGGTACATGTAAAAACAAGTTTTGTAATTGCAAGTGTCACTTTCACTTGCATTTTTGTAAAATGTAATTACATGTAAGGCAACTACAAGTTGAGTTAGATTAGGACTGTAGTTGGAATAAGTCATGGTAGATGAGATAATTTCTCAAGTTAGTTAGGATCCTCCCACCTTTTTCTCAAGGATCCTCCTATAAATAATTGAGGGGGCCTATTGTAATGGAGATCTTTTGGCAATGCAACAAAACTCTACCAGTTTGTATGTACACTTTAAGACCTTGAGCTTAGTTGTAAATCAGATTGCAATCAATTAAAAGAGGCAAATTGCTTTCAAACTTTGGGTTGAATTAAGGTGTTATATGATGATATCTTCTAGAGATTGATTGAGTTTTGAGGTGTTATACAAGAGGGATTCAAGCTCAATCTTGTAGACTTTGAGCTGCTTATTGTGTTTGGAGTTTTAGATTGGTTTTAAGATTTGATATTGTAGACTTTGAGTTGTTTGTTACGTCTGAAACTATTGTAGGACACTCAAGCAAAGGGGTACCTTGCAAACTTTGTGTTTCTTTTATTTTCTATGTTTGTGCATAAGACTTGTGCATCATGTGGTTAGACTTTGAGCTGCTACATATTGTGCTTAGTTACTAGAAAATCATTTACAAAGGTTGATAGGACAGTAGAAGTGTTGAAGACTTTGTGCTTTCATTTCTGTTTTCCTATCGCGGGGAAGTGACGGAGGTCTTTGTGATTTCATGGAAACTTTGATTCCCTTTATGTTCCAAAAATCCTACAAAAAAAGTCTCATTTATGTATTTGCTATTATTTATTTCCAATTGCTATTACTTTTCTATGAAGAGAAAAGAGTATAGTTTTTCTTGAAATAAGAAGAAAGACTATTGTTCCACCCATATTAGATTAATTAAGTTTGTAGATAAGGGGAGCCTTCTCTAAATTAGGAGAGTATCATACTCACACACTGTGGCGGAAACCACAATTTTGCACATTCCCAAGGTGTACAAAATTTTCAACCAACAAATTGAAAAGCCACATTAGCTAGAATTAAATATTCCTTCAATGCCAAAAGTTTGGGGACCAAGTTTGCATATTAACAAGTAGATTTTAGTCATCATTTGCAATAGGCAAGGTCGCCTAGTTTGAGAAGAAATTATAGATGTCTCAAAGCAAATAGAAGGACGCCTTGGCTAGAGTAATTGCAGAAGGGTGATTCCACAAAAACAGGTTACACTTTTTGGCCAAACTTGACATTAATATCAACATTTTGAACTAAATCTTCACTTTCCGATACTTACCAACTAAATCGTTAGGAATTTAAAGATGATGCAAACTAGTGATTTTTTAGATTTTGTTGTAGATTCTAAAAAAAAATTAATTAAAATTAAATTATAATTTTTTTGTGTCTCTTTTCGTAACTAGTTTTTAATAGTAAACAACATTTTTTAAAAGTGATGTGTATGATGTTGCACGTAACTTTTTTCTACAGGGGATAAAATTATGATTCTTTTGAATTTAGATTGGTAACATCGATATCTAGTGCTTGCATGTAGTTCATAATATTTTGTTCAATATTTATTTTAATTAAGTTTTGAAGTCAAACCAATTATAATTTAGACATAGGTATATGATATCCAACATAATTTATTTTGTATGTATCGAAATTCAAATTATTTTTGGACATCAATACCTAGTGCATAGATATTTTTCAAAAAAAAAATATTGATTTACTATTTTTTGACATGTGTAAAACAGAGAACTTGGTTTTCGTGAAAACCCCGTGTTCAATAAAACTAAAAAAATATATAACAAAACCAAAATATATCTAGATTAGACTTGTTCGAAAGCTTGTTTTGAGGACTACGATCCTAGAACTTGGTTTGTCAAATTGATTCTATTTAAACCTTCAACTTGAGTTTTGAAAGACAAAAATATATAGAAAGTTGCAAGAGGAGAGTGGAAAGTGAAAATTTAAGGTCTTCATTCAAATACACCTTTGAATGATAGGCACCCCTTCGTTTGAAGGTAGCTTTGTTTGAAGACTCAAATATGTTGCAAACAACATGGTTAACAACCACCTTCGAACAAAGGTCTCTCAATTAAAAAATGTAAGAATTTGTTGAAAATAGCCAAGATAAAGGGCATATTGAATAGCACAACAAGAGACGCAATAGATCTGATGATCATAAATTGTATTCTAGTCAATTGCAAAATAAGATCAACTGGATGATTACATACAATGTATGATGAGCCTACTTATAAAGGCAAGGCTAAGAGACAAGAGAGAACACAATGATGACATGTGGCTCAATCAGATGCAAGGGTGGGTAAGGATAGGTAGGAGAAATAGTTAAATATTCCACATGAGGTGGATCACCCACCGAAGGTGGAATTATAATCCCACAATAAGTGGATATGATAAAGTAACAACAATACCACACCATAACAGGTAGAATTTCTCCTACATACACACTCCCAATGCATGCACATCTCCCTAAGTGTCTCATATGCAAACTACAATGTTATGCATGTGCCTAAGTAAACTTAAGTAGAGTATAATTATATCCAAGATGAATAAATAATTACACCAACACCCACCCTTAAGTGCAACTTAGGGGAATGCACTTGTCTACAATGCAACTAAGCAATGCAAGATTGGTCCCAGCTACTAGGCCATGTTAGATACCCATGTACAAATGCAAATGCAATCTCTCATGAAGTGGGGAAAGAGAGAAAAATACAATTGGAAACCCTCACCCCAAAAAAAGAGAGATGAAATCTATACAAAGAACTCTCAAAGAAGTATGTGAAGGACAAAACCTCATGTGAGGACCCCATATGTGAGAATAAGAAGAAGAAGAGAGACTAAGTAGGCCCCCCTCAATGTAGAATATGTGCCAATGGTAGAAGCTCAAAAATGAATGAAGAAATTGCTCCACGATCGTCAAACTGCGTTCCTCCCCTTAGGAAGAAACAAAACCAAAGGTGTATCCATGAAGTCTCCCCAATCATGAAGGAAAGATGTAGGAAAAAACTCAAGATGTATGAAGTCTCTAAAAACTACTTGAAAGTGTCCCCATGTCGATGCTGAAAGTTACCCCCTCCAAAGGTGGTGTAATGATCCACACTGCTGAAAAAGGCACTCCAAGATCTAGTGGAGATGAATGTAGAAGAAGAACCAAAGACTCACATGTCTCCTCTAAGGGAAAAGAGACCTCCTCCAAATGTTGTACATAAGTATGCACAATCATGCCAACCTTGAAAGGATGATCATGTAGAGAATGAACAAGAGGGTCAAAGTGTTCCCTCACAAAAATCGAAGAAGGATCATCTTCATCACAGAGAAGATTAATGTCATCAATGATGTCTCCCAAATTTGCAATGTAGGACTCCACAAGAAAACCTATAATGTCTATCAAGTAGTCATCCAATGAACTGAAGCTGGAAGAAAAGATATATCCTGCTACGGGTAAATGCACAAAGTTGTGTCCACTTAGTGTGGAAGTTTTACACTTAGACAAAAATGGCAAATCTCACAGAGCGCATGAGAAACAAAATAGGATCTTGTTTCACATCGGGATCTCGAGCCAAAATTTGAAATGGGATCCCGTTTAGCTTCAAGATCCCGAGCCCAGATCTAAGAAACGAGATCCCATTTCCTCTTTTTTTTAAAAAAAATTAATAAAAAATACAAGCTATATATACATAAAATATAAAATTTATATACAAGTCACATTTCTCTTTGTCTTTTTTTACCTTTTTATCTCACTTTGTCCCCTCTCTCCAAAAATCTAAAACTATGTCTCTACCTCTCTCTCACGTCCTTAACTCTTTACTCTTTATCTCCTCTCTCTCTCTACACCTCCCCTTGCCCCCTACCTACCTATATTTCTCTATATATACATCTCTACCTCTCTCTTAACGTACCATCTCTCTCTCCCAACCAACTTATCTTTCTCTAGGTATGTCATAATAGGTCCTACTAAGGGGTCTTATGTCATAATAGGTCCTAGTAAGAGGTATAATGTCTTAATAGGTCCTCTTAAGGGGTCTTATGACATAATAGGACCTATTATGAAATAATAGGTCGTATTATGTCATAATAGGACCTATTATGAAATAATAGGTCGTATTATGTCATAATAGGACCTATTATGAAATAATAGGTCGTATTATGTCATAATAGGACCTATTATGAAATAATAGGTCGTATTATGTCATAATAGGACCTATTATGAAATAATAGGTCGTATTATGTCATAATAGGACCTATTATGAAATAATAGGTCGTATTATGTCATAATAGGACCTATTATGAAATAATAGGTCGTATTATGTCATAATAGGACCTATTATGAAATAATAGGTCGTATTATGTCATAATAGGACCTATTATGAAATAATAGGTTGTATTATCATAATAGGACCTATTATGTCACAATAGGACCTATTATGTCACAATGGGACCTATTATGACACAATAGGTCGTATTATGTCATAATAGGACCTATTCTGACACAATAGGTCGTATTATGTCATAATAGGACCTATTGTGTCATAATAGGACCTATTATGTCACAATGGGACCTATTATGACATAATAGGTTGCATTATGACATTATACGTCCTATTATGACATAATACCCCTTAACAAGTCCTAGTAAGGGGTATAAAGTCGTAATAGGTCCTCTTAAGGGGTTTTATGACATAATATGACCTATGATGTCATAATAGGACCTATGATATCATAATAGGACCTATGATGACATAATAGGACCTATTACATCATCGTAGATTTTATTATGTCATTATTAGTCTTATTATGACATAATACCCTTTAACAGGTCCTACTAAGGGGTATAATGTCGTAATAGGTCCTCTTAAGGGGTCTTATGACATTATAATAGGTCCTATTATGTGATAATAGATCTTATTATGTCATAATAGATCCTACTAAGGGGTCTTATATCATAATAGGTCCTCTTAAGGGGTCTTATGACATAATAGGACCTATTATGACATAATAGGACCTATTGTGACATAATAGGACCTATTGTGACATAATAGGACCTATTATGACATAATAGGTCCTATTATGACATAATAGGAGGTATTATGCCACAATAGGACCTATTGTGACATAATAGGACCTATTATGTCACAATAGGACCTATTATGTCACAATAGGACCTATTATGTCACAATAGGACCTATTATGTCACAATAGGACCTATTATGTCACAATAGGACCTATTACGACATAATAGGGCATATTATGACATTATAGGTCCTATTATGTCACAATAGGTCCTGTTATGACATAATACCCCTCAACTCTCTCAAAAAGTACCATCTCTCTCTTCCAACCAACTTATCTTTCTCTACATATGTCATAATAGGTCCTACTAAGGGGTCTTATGTCATAATAGGTCCTCTTAAGGGGTCTTATGACATAATAGGTCGTATTATGACATAGTAAGTCGTATTATGTCATGATAGGACCTATTATGTCACAATGGGACCTATTATAATATAATAGGTCATATTATGACATTATAGGTCCTATTATGACATAACACCCCTTAACATGTCCTAGTAAGGGGTATAAAGTCATAATATGTCATCTTAAGGGGTTTTATGACATAACATGACCTATGATGTCATAATAGGACCTACGGTGACATAATAGGACCTATTACATCATCATAGATTCTATTATGTCATAATTGGTCCTTGTATGACATAATACCCTTTGACAGGTCCTACTAAGGGGCATAATGTTATAATAGGTCCTCTTAAGGGGTCTTATGACATTATAGGACCTATATGACATAATAGGTCCTATTATGTGATAATCGACCTTATTATGTCATAATAGATCCTACTAAGGGGTCTTATGTCATAATAGGTCCTAGTAAGAGGTATAATGTCATAATAGGTCCTCTTAAGGGGTATTATGACACAAAAGGACCTATTATGTCACAAGGAGACCTATTATGACATAATAGGTTGCATTACAATATTATAGGTCCTATTATGTCGCAATAGGTCCTATTATGACATGATACCCCTTAACATGTCCTAGTAAGGGGTATAAAGTCATAATAGGTCCTTTTAAGGGGTTTTGTGACATAATATGACCTATGAAGTCATAATAGGACCTATGATGACATAACAGGACCTATTACATCATCATAGATCCTATTATGTCATAATTTGTCCTTTTATGACACAATAACCTTTAACGGGTCCTACTAAGCGACATAATGTTATAATAGGTCCTCTTAAGAGGTCTTATGACATAATAGGACCAATTATGACATGACAGGTTCTCTTAAGGGGTCTTGTGACATTATAGGACCTATATGACATAATAGGTCCTATTATGTGATAATCGATCCTATTATGTCATAATACATTGTACTAAGGGGTCTTATGTCATAATAGGTCCTAGTAAGAGGTGGGTTTTATGACATAATACAACCTATTATGTCACAAAAGGACCTATTATGTCACAAAAGGACCTATTATGTCACAATGAGACCTATTATGACATAATAGATCGTATTATGACATTATAGGTCCTATTATGTCACAATAGGTCATGTTATGACATAATACCCCTTAACAAGTCCTACTAAGGGGTATAAAGTAACAATAGGTCCTCTTAAGGGGTTTTATGACATAATATGACCTATGATGTCATAATAGGACCTATGATGACATAATATGACCTGTTATGTCATCATAGGTCCTATTATGTCACAATCAGTCCTGTTATGACATAATACCCTTCAATAGGTCCTACTAAGGGGTATAATCTCATAATACGTCCTCTTAAGGGGTCTTATGACATAATAGGACCTATTATGACATGACATGTCCTCTTAAGGGGTCTTATGACATTATAAGACCTATGATGTTGACATAATAGGTCCTATTATGTGATAATCAATCCTATTATGTTATAATAGGTCCTACTAAGGGGTCTTAAGTCATAATAGGTCCTAGTAAGAGGTATAATGTCATAATAGGTCCTTTTGAGGGGTCTTATGACATAATAGGACCTATTATGACTTAATAGGTCGTATTATGTCATAATAGGACCTATTATGACTTAATAGGTCGTATTATGTCATAATAGGACCTATTATGACACAATAGGACCTATTATGTCACAATAGGACCTATTATGTCACAATAAGACCTATTATGACACATTAGGACCTATTATGTCACAATGGGACCTATTATGACATTATAGGTCCTATTACGTCACAATTTATAAGATCTTTTAAAATCTAGAATCTGTATTATAACTCCTAGAGATCTGAAACCACTCTCAAACATCCTCCCAATATATACATGAAATATAACTTAAAGTATAAGAAAGGAAAAAAGACAAAGGGAAATGTGACTTAAACTTAAATGTTAATTTCATGTATATATGGTTTTATTTTTTAAAATGTATATATAGTTTTGTTTTTATTTTTTTAAATTTAAAAAAAATTAAAAAAATTAAAATTAAAATTAAATTAAAAAAAAAGGGAAACAAGATCCCGTTTACTAAATGTGTTTTTAATTATTTAAAAAAATGAAACGGGATCCCGTTTCTAAAAATTTCAAACTTTGGTTTAGTTGTAGCTTCGATTTTGACTTGGGAAATGGCTTGGAGAGCCGACCCTTTGGCTTGGACCTGGTTTGACCTGCAACTTGAAGGCCAAATCAATCTTCATATAAAATAATGACTTCAAAAATATATCTAAACACCAAATTTTCTGAATTTTTTTAAACAATGAAAACCCATTATAGTAGAGACTGTCTAGATTCGAAATATGTAATTTTTTTAAAAAATGGATCAACATTTTTATTTTTAAAATAATTACTAATGAAAGAGGTCCATAAACTAGAAATAACATGGTTTTTTAGTTTTTTAATAACTTTTTTGTCTCTAAGTTTTTTGAATTTTTTTTTATATGGCATCAAACTAGAGACAATTCTATACAGTTAAAAAAATAAAAAATAAAAAGAAAATGTTAATTTTAGGTCAAATTATGCTTGTTGTACACAAGAATTTTTCAAAACAATGATTATGCCCAAAAAAAAATTAACAAAAAAAAAAATGCAGAAAAAGATTTACAAAAAAATATTCTCATCAAAGGTGAGTGAGTTATAGATCTTTTCCCAAAAGGATTTATAAAAATAATTTCATTTAGGTCAAATTATGCTTGCCGTACACAGGCATGGTATGGTCCTGAAAAGTGACTTTTAAACTATATGTTTTAGTAATGCCTATTCAAACTTCATTTTTTAAGATCTGGTTATTAAAATAAATTACATATTTGGAAAGTATACTTCAAGCACTATATTTTCTATTACTGAATTTTTTCAAGATTCATCTTTAAGTGACTCAAATATTTAGGTCAAACATGATGAAATTGAAAAAAATGGGAAAAAACTTCCACTTTTTGGCCAAAAAGTGGACACAACTTCTTGCAAGTACCCCTACACTAAATCACAAGAAGGAAAACTAGTGCACTATCTAGATCATCAGCTTCAATAGGTGATGTGATATCAATAGGAGGAGATGGTATGCAAGGCTCAAGAACAGGGCCACATGTGAGAACCCCCAAGTTCAAGTACCCAAAATTCTCCTCGATATCTGAATCATCACAATAAGTGTGATCATCATATGAAGAATCATCCTCATCAATAGGAACAAATTCTGCAAAGGAATATAACTGAGATGCATGATCCACCACCCCTCTAGCAATAATAGCTCTAGTCTCTAAGTATCTAACGATAACTGAATTAGGTGTGAACTCCACAATTTTCCTTGTTGCCCCATGAGTGATTTGATAGATGGAAAGAAGATTGTTTGTCAAATGGGGTACACACAACATATTATTGAAGGAGTTATCCCCAATGGCAATAGATCCTTTCCCAGTCACATCCATGTATGTATGATTGCTCATCAAAATGGGGGGCATGTGAAAAGGCTCAAATGAAGAGAACATAGACTATGAAGATGTCATATGATGAGAAGTCCCTGAATCTAGAAGTCATCTCCCTAAATTATGACTTGTAGTAGCACAAAGAGATTTTCCCTTACCTTTTGACTGTGAGGAAGGGGAAGGAGATGAATCCTTCTTCTTACAAGCGGATGGTAAATCAATGTTGTTCTTCTTGAGAATGTTGGGCAACTCATCAATCTGCTTAGTGTGGCAACGATGCTCATCATGACCACTCTTCTTGCAATATGAACAAAACCTCTCCTTATATGATTTGCCCTCAGGTGAGGAAGTAAAATCCTTTCAAATATTGTGGAGAGGAAGATTGTGCTCCATCTTGTTGTGTCTTAGGCTTGAACTACTTTTGATTCTTTTTGGAATTCATTCCTTGATTCTCTTTATTGGCCACCAAAGCTTGTGACTTTGAAGATTTGAGAATCCCAATGCTCAACAACTTAGATTGCTCCAACATCAACATTTTTGTAAATGCATCAAAAGAAGGCATTGTGAAGGAACTACCCATTATCAAGCAATGGGTTTGGAAGCTAGAAATAAATTTTGCATACTTTGATGGAAGATTTCCCAAAAGGTTGTAGACCAACTCTGCATGCTTCTTATCAATGCCATAATCCTTCAAGTGCGCTCTTAGCTCATTTGCCTTGGTAACAAAATCTTGGATAGTATCAAAATTCTTGGGATCCAACATGGTGAGATCATTATCAAGTTGATAGCCTCAAATCTCATCAATTTGACCATACAATTTTCCCTAAGACATCCCATGCTTCCTTAACTATTTTACACTTATCAATGTGAAAGATGAGATCCTTTGATATTGTGGTGGCGGGAAAAGCGAGATCGAGTGACTAGGACCTAATCCTACTTTTGCCAACACATTGGGAATATAAAAGAGCCTAGGGAGATAGATCACTTTGGCTACTTATTGTGGGAAAGAGAGAGCCAAGGATTGCCTCTTAGGGTTTATATTCCTCTTGTTGCAAATGATGAGAAAAACTAGGGTTTGAATGGTCAACTAGACTAGGAGATAAAGAATGAAGCACAAATGAACTTGAAATTGAACAAACTTGCAGATCTGAAACCGAGATATTGAAAGCATGAAATGGGGAGGATTTTGGATGTGTACCTAATGCTGAAATTGGACAAAACTGACTAGGTCTAGGGTGTCACACCTCTATCCTGTTTCTGTAGACAAGAAGCTACAACTGAAACATTGCAAAATGGATGTCTTGAGTCTGCAACTTGTCAAACTTGATTGCAAAATGGAGGGACCAGGGTGTCATGCCCCTGTCCTTGACATATTTATGCACTTCTGATACTTTTGAGTGGTTCTGATGGCTTTTCCAGATCTGAAACTGCCTTTGGATGCTTGTTTCTGCACCTGCAACTGAAAAGGGAAGGCTTGGGTGGCTATATAGGGTTTTGCCTTAGTCAAACCCCTATGTTGGTGATTTCCACCTCCACAAATAGCCAACAATGTACTAAAAATGTGTATGCTAGAACCTTATGTGTATGAAAGATCCTAAATGATAAGTAACTAGAGCTACCCTACGCATGAGAGTAAACCCAAAATGTAAATTTGAATGTAGATAGCAATGCTTCAAACCAAATATGCTAAATTATCTAAAGCATGAATTTAAATATGCAAATTGATGTAAAGAAGCTCATACAAAGACATGAAAATAACATGAAATCATACCAATCCCCAAGGGAGAGATATTGCCACAAGATCTCTTATCACTCTTCAATGTCTTCAAGGCTCCTAATTGATGATGAGTTCTTGACAAATGCTTGATGAATTCTTTTGAATGTTGTTTAATGATGTTGAAGACTCCACATAGGCTTCTCTTTCACTACATAGAAGGCTCCTTATGCTTTCTTTGTTGAAAACTCCCTTAGATTAGATAGATTTTAGTTCTTTAGTTGGCTTCAAATGAAGAAAGAGAGCTCTTATGTATGAAACCCTAGATCTTAATTTCAACTTAATTGCACCTTTAGGCCGACCTAGGAATTGAATTTCTCACCAATATTTTGGGGTTAAGCATTATAATATCATAGAATTGTGCTCCCGAAATTTCAAGAAAAAAGTCGAGGACCATGTGCATTCCCGCCACGGTCTGACCAACTTTTCACCAAATTTTTAGGACTGTTAGATATGATGATATTAGAGTGAATCCCAAAGTTACAAGTGATTTTGAGGTGTTTTGATATGCGAAATCAGGCCTTAAAGGTCAAAATAAGACATAGTTAGGGTTTATGATTAAACGATTTATTGGAGGAATAAAATAAAAAGGGGCACAATTAGGGTAAAGGGCCCAATTTTATGATGTATGAAGTGATGAAATTTGACTTTAGATTTAATTAAATTCTTAAAGGGAAATAATAATGGAAGATGCAAGACACACTAAGGTGTGTGCTAACCTAAGTGTGAAATTGTAGTTGTACCACCCTAGCAAGGGTGTACAATTTACGACACTACATTTACCCCCACTTTAGTGGTCATATGAAGCTATGTGCATATGCAAGCTAAAGTAAACAAAAGTAAACATTAATGAAAAAGGATATATCTACAAGTTGTCGGATGAAGCCCCCATCGGTATCTGCAGTACTCAGTTAGGATCCGCACCCTACAAAAACACATGTTAGATAAAATCACAAAATCACATAAATGTTTACTAAGGAAGGTGATGAAAATTCCATGATGAAAATTCGAGGGTAGCTATATGTCCCCCCCTATTTCGACTTGCTAATTTTAGTGAGTTGAAACAAGGTATCATGTTTACCACATCAAATTGTGAAAGAAGGTTGATGACAAATGCTCACAAGAAGATTTGATATAAGATCAAAAAACTAATGGAGAATCATTTGGTAAGAAAGAGAACCAAGCCTTAATTCCAACACAATAGAGAGTGTGAGGATTTGAGATCTCTCTAACACAACATGAAAGATTTAAATGGAAATAAATTCCAAGAGAAGGAAGAAGAGATAGAAAGCACAAATACACAATTTGGTGATCCATGAGAAGAGAAAAGGAACCATGGACATCTCGCCCCCAAAACAAGGTGATCCATGGAGAGAGGGACATGGAAAACTAGCCCCTAGTGTCTGTTTGGGTGATCCATGTAAGGAAGGAGAGTGAGAACACCGTTAGTTCGACTCAACCTCGTGCATGTGTGTGCAATTAGAACAAGGATACCTACCTTTGGCATCAATAAGATATCCATCATGCAACAATGTCATAAATCCAAGCAAGAGAGGGAATACTCTTCAAGCAAGGATAAGATAGTTGAAAAAGAGATATCTTTCTATATAAGTGTAAAGGAGATCCTTGGAGGAGAAGAGATCTTTGTTCAAAAGACATCTACCTTCAAGAGGAGTTGTCTTAGACAAATATAACATCTTCTATAATGAATGAATGCAAGAGATTTGAAAAGAGAAAAGGATTGAGATGACATCAGAGAGAGATTATTTATAACAACACTCTTCTAAAAGAAGGCAAGAGATCCTCATCAAGGATGTGCACGTACACAAAATAGAAGGGTGTATTATAAAAGATACTACTCAATGAAGAAGAGAAATTGATGAATGATCAAAGACTTCCAATCACCAAGGAGGAGGTCCCAATTAAGGATATGTACTTAGGATCCCCATTAGGGATGCTTGTTCCAATATGAGAGAAAGAATTCAAATATGAATACACTCCTACAATCAATAAGAAATCCTTCTAGAAGACACTACTTCACAAAGGGTAAATTTTAATCTTAAGAAGGAGAGATGTTTGAAATCACTCTTGCCCCCCATATATATAGGGAGAAGAGATGAGATATAAATAGGCTATTATGTTGCTTCCAAAAGTATGATTGCACGTGAAATTGTACCATCGTGAATGACAATGAGCCCCCGGTAAGTGAGCTACCAATGTCACATAATGATGAGCAACATAATAGCCATTAATGTTATTTAAAGACGTGATAGATTGAATGAGGTATTTGAATATGACATGTTAAATTCTCTACTATAAGTGAGATTAAAAACATGTATAAGGTGATGAATGTTAAAAAGTCTTTAGAAAGAGAGAAGTTTATAGGAGAAGAATGGGCCACTAAGTCATACTTATCTTGCACACAAGAAATATTAGGAGAGGGATAAGTATAACTCATTAGAGCATTATTCCTAGAAGAAGGATTTTAGAATGAGTAGAAGATAAAGCCTCATAAGTGGGATTAGAAATCTCTTGAGGAGATTCATAAAGATATTTTTTCATCACCAAGATTTCCTTATGAGGGGGATGAGTTTTGAAAGAAATAAAAGATGATTTAATTGAGGTGAGGTTATCATCACTATTAAATATAGTATTCACATTGAGAGATGGTCTTTTAGATGCTTTGGTGGGCTTAGAAGGATTATATCCAAGTACAAATGAAGCTTCATGTGTATTATGTTTGAAAGGAACTTTAATTCCTTGTTCATTTGCGCCACAACCATTGCCATCATAGCCACTCTTAGCCAAAATGTGAAAACCAGGACCATAAAGAGATTCCAAATCAGAAGGAGATGGTGATGCCTCATAAGTCTCAGTGCTATATGAATTAGAGAAAGGATTTGAAGAATCATTTGAATTAGAAGCAGCCACAAAGTGGTTACTTAGTTGTTTAGACAAAGTAGGTTGCTCTTTAGGTTCCTCCTTAGATTTCTTCTTCTTAGTCTTAGATCCATTAAAAGGTACCCTATATTCTCCTATAAAAGTAGGGGTAAAGTCTAGAGATCCCCAATCATCATTTGCGAGAACTTCTTTGGGAGAAAAGATATCCTTGGGAGGAGATTCTAATTGAGTAGGAGAATCATGAGTACTAGAAGGAACAACATCATTAAAGGAAATGGATGTATTTGAACAAGTAGAAGGATTGGAAGAAGAATGGGAAGTAGTTGAACAAGAAGACCCATATTTTAATGGTTCTTGAGGTTTGGCAGCAAACAAGGTGTATGCCATATTGTTATAAATGAATTTGACTTGCCTATGCAAAGTTGAGGGGACAACTTGCATGCTATGAATCCAAGGTCTCCCTAATAGAAGGTTATATATCAAATTACCAGGCGTAACATGAATAGGTGTAGGTAACACAACAATACCTACCCTAACAAGCAAGGTTATGACACCTAGACATTGTTTATCAACATTATCAAAGCCTCAAATAGTAAGAGAAGAAGGCTCGATGAGAGAACGATCCACATTAATCTTATCTAATAAGTCCACACCACAAACATTAAGGCCAAATCCATTATCCACAAGGGTTCATCTTATAACACTATCATTGATAATAACCACAATCATAAGAGGATCATATTGATTTTGGATTTCAGGAGAAGGTGTGTGAATACAACTTGAGCTTTGGATTTGTTTGTAGGATCAATAAAAGTGGACATATTATTAGGTGTCACTGCAGGTGGGACATCTAAGTTTTTCAAAGCGTCTTGTAAAATCCCATGGTAAGTAGGTGAAGTTTGAACTAAATCCTAAATAGAAATATTAGCAGGAGTGGCCTTAAGTTGTTCAATGAGATCATACTCCTTGCTAAGATTTGATATACGAGGTGCTTGAGGAAGGGTAGGTTGAGAGAGAGGAAGTTAAGTTCGGATAACTAGAGGAGGACTAGGTTGCCTATTGTTTCTTGTGTTGTAGGTATGAGAAACCATATGATAACTCTCTCCAGTAATTTTCTTAGCATACTCATAAGGGATCTTAGTAGGATAACCTCCTTGCATAGTAAGAATAGGTTTCTTAGGAGTAAAAAAAGAATCATAAGCATAACCACCTTGAACCACTAAGATAGGCTTACGTGGGGAATTTTGAGAAGGACAAGCACCTTGAACTACGAAGAGGGGTTTATTAGGTCTTTCATTCACATGTATCAATTTGATTGAGGATGGTTTAGGAATATCAAAGGTGTTCTTAGAAGAAGAATGAACAAGATTGTTGGAAGAATTGTTGATAATTTCTCCTTGCATTAAAATATCATGGATAGGATCAATTTTAGGAGGGAGAATAGAAAAAGTATTAGTAGGAAAGGTCATATCATCCTCTATCACCAAAGGATATATATGGGGAACAAACTCTCAAGGAGAAGGATCAACATTACTCTTCAAAGTCTCACCTTTAAGAGGGAGCTCTTTGAAAGAGATGTCAACAATCTTACCTTGAACTAGGGTATCCTTATGAGTAGAACCTAGTTGAGGAGAGGGAGATGCTTTATTTTTAGAGGGAGAATGATTGAGATTCATGGAAGGTGAGATGTTATCAAGGGAGTTATCAATCATGATTACATCCCCTTGGGATAGGGTTCTCTCATGGGGTAGATAATAATCAACACCTTCTTTTAATGCTTCATCCCAAATAGTGAGGTCATTGAAAGGAATACCATGCACAAAAATGTCCTTATTGTTATTGCCAATTTCGGGAGAAGGGATAACATTGTTTATTAATTATTCATCCTTAGGAGGGAAAGAATCACCACATGTATTTAAATCATCCTCTTTCCTCAAAATGTCTTTAATAGGATCTTTAGGGGAGAGAGAATTGAGGAAATTGATTATGATTTCATCTTCTTTCTCTAAAGAATCTTTAGGGGTAAGACAAACTTTAGGAGAAGGGCAAGTATTTCTCATTAATGCATCATCTCTAGTGGGAATTTTGTTGGAATCAAAAGAGGAAATGCCATCACTAGGAAAAGTAGGGACTGATGAGTTGAGACATTGGCATATTTTTATCCTTAGAACTCTTAAGCTTTTGTCATATTTTGATTTACATAATATTAATGATGTATCGAAAGTTTACTATATGTATTTCATATGTTAGCCTGAACCTATTAAAACATGTTTTTGTCTTGGCCAGTTTATTCTTGCAGCCATGTTATTCATTCATGTTCCCATGTGGATTGTTTAGGGCAATATCATGTGTGAAATTAATAGATGTCCTGATTAAATAAAATATGTATGTATGTTCTTGTATGTTATTTCTTTTGAAGTGCAGGGAATAAATGATGTTGCGGTGGAAGCTCGCCTATCACGCCAGTTGCAGGAAGAGATATTCAAAAATATGACCGAAAGATCGAACAACAGAGATGTTGAAAAGCATAAGGAATGACATAGGAGAAGCAATCACGCGATACTACTGATGTCTAACTCAAGTGGACATTGGTGTTGTAAATACCGCCATAGTATGTTATGACTATGGTTCGGTTTAGATCCGCATTTTCTGTAGCTTAACTCCAACTATCTCCTTTCTCGATTAGTTATCTGCCTCTTCTCTTCGGCGTGATCTGTGTTGTCTAAAATAGATGTTTTCTTTTAAAATAAGCTCTTCATCTCTTCTCAGAGGTTAGATAGAAAAAGAGAGAAAGTAGAGTAGAGGATTTTTACAAGTGTTTTTGAGTTTCTTTTTATGTTGAATCATGTAATGACCTCCAAAGAACGACAAATACAAATATGTTATTCTGAGCACTTAGAGTTATTTTTGGGAAGCCTGGAATCACTCACCCAAGGGGCCCCACTTGGTGAGTGTTCCTATGCATTTGTTAATATTAGTTTCCTTCCTTAGCTACAATAGATGTTCTTGCATTGACTGTTCCTGCAGCCACTGGAAACAGATCCACTGACTGTTCCTGCAGCCACTGGAAACAGATCCACTGACTGTTCCTGCAGCCAAACCAAAATAGAGTAATTTATGTTTATCAACATTGAACTTAGCGAGTATTGCTTGAATGAATTTATGTTAATGCAGAAGTTTTCCTGTAGCCTTTCAATAGTTTCAATTCTTGCTTATCTTTTCTACATAATGTTAGTTGTTGCAGTAATGTAGAGTAGTTGTTGCAGGAACTTAGTGCATATATAGTGCAGACCCATTTCAAGTATTATGTCCCTGGGTTGATAATCAAATGAACACTAGCTATAGAAATAGTGACTTTACCAAGTGAATGTCCAAACTTTGGGTTGAGACTTCAACTAGAGTTATTATTCTTATTGTTCGGTCGAACATTTTTTGGCGGTGTTGCCGGGGATGGTGTCAAACTAAGAACCTGTTATGGTTATTGTCTTTTCAGTTTTTAGTTAATTATTTTTTTGGGATACCTGATTGTTTGAAAAAAAATTATGAATCTGCATGCATAGGCGAAGAAGAGATGATCTAGGTAGATTTATGCCCAGTCATCCTAATCATGCAGAAATTAATTCCCCAGATATAAATCCTTTTGCTGAACTTTATCAAACCCTAGAGAATTTGAACCACCCTGAATTTGAATTTCCAGAAGGCAGTTTTCAGTTCCTCTTTGGACCCCCCAAAGAAGAATTTCTTATAGTAACTCCCCCCACAAGTCCAATGCAAGGAAACCCACCTCCTGGTGGAAATAATCCACCACCATGTTTGGACCCAACGTTTGAGTTCCCCATATCTGATCAACATGATAATGCTAATCTCAAGAGCATTCCATCTTCTTCCCTCCCTAAATTCTATGGATTAGTGACAGAGGATCTAGACACATTTCTGTTTGAGTTTGATGTTCTCTGTAGGATTTTTTATTATAGTATAGATGCCCATAGACTCAAAATATTTCCTTCCACTTTGAAGGAATCATCTTTAAGATAGTTTATGAGCTTGGGTAGTAGCACAATCAATACATGGGATGAGATGAAACAATTGTTTCTTGCAAAGTATAAAGATTATTGTAGAGGCATTGATCATCATGGGGATGATATCTTTAGAATGACACAGAAAGAAGATGAGAGTCTTGAAGTTTATCTGGAAAGGTTTCTATTTAGTGTCAAAAAGTCCAAGCATAGTACTCTAATTGAAGATTCCGTCAAGTTGATATTTTTGAGGGGAATCTGTGGTGAATGCACTGATTCTTTGGATCTTATGGGAGGAGGTGAAATTACACAGTCTACGTGGAATGAAATAGGACAAATTTGTAAGAAGTATTCCAGATCTACTTCTAAAAAGAATAGGCATTCCAATCCAAGAGCACCTTCATCAACATCTAGTACTAGAGTTTCTAGAATGGAACTTAGCCATCTGTTGAAGGAGTTTAAGGAGGACATCATAAACAATATGGCTACTCAGTTGGATACACTCTCGACTAAGAAGAAGCATGAAGAAGCTGATGCATTTCTTACAAAATTTTGCCCTCATTGTAGACAGCGAAAAAAGGACTGCAGATGTAAAATGGTTCCAAATCTTGAGGTTTCTGACTTCAAGCCAATACAAGGTGAGGATGAGCAAGTTTTCTATGCTGTTCAAAGAAGGCCAAATTTCCAAAGACAAGGTATGCCTCCGGATTCATTTACTTTTTCTGGTTATAGTGGAAATTCTTATGTACCAAATAATCAATGGCAATCACCATATGCTCAAAATTTTGGTAATTATCCAAACTGGTATGGTTCTCAAGGCCAAGGGAAACATTTTGCTAATCAAATGCCACAGTGGCAGCAGCCACAGGGAAATTGGTATCCACCTCAGGGCCAAGGGAGCCAGTTTCAAGGGAATTGGCAACCTACTCCTCAATGGAGGGGGAGTCAACCATGGAGTACCCAATCTTTTGGTTATCAACAATCTATTCAGTAGCCACAACCGCCTGTAATAATGCCTCCCCCTGCAGCCATTGTTGTCCCACCTAAACCAACGCAGTTTCCTACTCAACCAATGCCAAATCCTAATATTAAATCTCAGCAACAACAACAAGCTTATTCAGCTAACCCTAATCAATACCCAACCTATTCTCTATCTATAAGTGATATTCACCTCCGATCTGGGACAACTCTGCCTAATCCATCTCCTTCAGTTATTACTGAGGTACAAGAAGAACAAGAAATCTCTAATCCAACAACCACAATAGCTCAGAAGCAGAGATTACCACCATTTCCCAAGAGATTGCAAGAAAAGGAAGTTCTTACAAAACAAGAGCAAGGTTTTGATATCATAGATCAACTGAAACATGTCTATGTTAAAATTTCATTGTTGCAAGAAATAAAAGATGTTTCTATATACAATAAGGCACTTAGAGAGGCATGTCTAAAAAAACCTAGCAGGAAGAAGAAGGATCCACAAACAGTGCATGTGATGGGTCAATTGGCAGATATTATGTTAGGAAAGGTTTCAATTCCTAAATATCTGATCCTGGTAGTCCTGTTGTGAGTATAGTCATTAATGGAAGCCAAATAAGGAATGTCTTAGTTGATTTAGGGGCAACCATTAATGTGATGACAAGAGAAGCAATGCAGAAGCTTTAAATCAATAGTCTAAGGTCTACACCCATAGTTTTATAGCTTGTTGATAGGTCTACAATGCAACCTGATGGTATGATTGAAGATGTGGTTGTTATTTTGGATTCCTGGGAATACCCTGCATACTTTATGATTCTGTCTCCAAAGGCAACACTGGGAGGATATCCGGTGATTTTGGGAAGACCTTGGCTTGCCACGACTGATGCATATATTGGATGTAGATCAAGGGATATGACTATTTTAGATGGGAACTCTACAAAAACATTTTCTTTGTATTCTCCTGCACAACCCCAGTTTGATCAACAACAAGCCGTCTGGCCTACTTTGGGAGAATAATCTGAAGGAGTTGACTCTATTAATCATAATCGAGGGCCATTCATGAAATTAAATGATGAAGACTCAATTCTTTATAAAATTTTGACAAATGAGTTGACACAAGAACAACAATTGCAGGAGTTGGTACCAAATATTGCAGATTTAGACTTTCTTGCAGCCACTGATATATTGCATACTCTGTTGCCGCAAGAAGTTTGTACTTCTCATTTTTTTGATATATCCTAGATTGATCTTACTATCAAAATAGAAGTTGATTTGAATAAATATTTGAATATCAATAGTGATCTTGCAGATACTCAAAAGGTAGCACTCGTGGACTTGATTAAATGCCATAAACATGCCTTTGCATGGGATTATAAGGACATGCATGGAATAGATCCAATAGTTTGCACCCACCATATCTATATAAAAGAAGAATGTTGCCCACTTAGACATCCACAAAGAAGAATCAATCCTGCATTAAAAGAAATAGTTAAAGAGGAATTGCAGAAGTTGTTAAAGGCTGGGTTCATCTATCCTATCTCTGATAGCCAAAGGGTATCACCTTTGGTAATAGTTTCTAAGAAAGGAGGAAAATGGAGGGCATGTGTTGATTATAGAGCTTTGAACTTAGCAACAAGATGAGATCATTTTCCATTGCCATTTGTGGATCAGGTATTAGACTCTTTGGTTGGGAAGAGATACTTTTCATTTATTGATGGATTTAGTGGTTACAATCAGATTCAGATAGCCCCAGAGGACCAAGAAAAGATAACATTTACTTGTCCTTGGGGCACATATGCATCTTTTGTTCTTCCTTTTGGATTGTGTAATTCTCCAGCCACTTTTCAAAGAGTAGTGATCAATATATTTTCAGATATTTCTCGAGACATCATGGAAATTTATATGGATGACTTTACAACTTATGCTTCTAAATTGGAAGAAGCATTGGGGAACCTGAAAAAAGTTTTGCAATGGTGTGAAGACTATAGTTTGTCATTAAATAGTGATAAGTGCTTCATAATGATGCAGGAAGGAATAGTCCTTGGTCATAATATCTCTATAAAAGGAATACAGGTTGATCCAATAAAGATTGAAGTCATTCAGAATATTAATGCACCGGTGAAGCAAAAAGATGTAAGAAGTTTCCTTGGTCATGCTGGATGCTATAGAAGGTTTATCAAATATTTCAGCAAAATTGTAAGCCCCTTATATTCTATACTTACCAAGGATATGGAATTTAAATGGACTTCTTCATGCAATGAAGCTTTCTTGAAGCTTAAGCACGCTTTGACCCAAGCACCAATTCTTAAAGGTCCGAATTGGTCTTTACCATTTCAAATTCATACAAATGCATCTGATTATGCAATAGGATCAGTCTTAGGACAAAATATTGATAACTTGGAAAGTGTAATATATTATATTAGCAAGAACTTGCAGGGGCCTGAGTTAAATTACATAGTCACTGAAAAGGAAATGTTAGCAGTTATATATGCACTCAACAAATTTAGGCACTATATCACAGGGTATCCCATATTTGTGCATATTGATCATACTGCAATTAGATATCTCATGAATAAGCCTTCAATTATCGATAGATTAGCTCGTTGGTTATTGTTGATGTAGGAATTTGATATCACAGTTATTGATAAACCAGGGAAGTCCAATGTGGTTACATATTATCTTTCAAGACTTCAGTTATAGGAAGATTCTACAGCCATAGATGATGCTTTTCTGGATGAACATTTATTCCTTATACAAGCCCACAATCCCTGGTATGCTGATATTGCCAACTATTTAGTTGTTGCTAAAATGCCACTTCATTTCTCTCCTAAGGAAAGAAGGTTATTAGTAGAGAAAAGATTTAACTTCTCATGGACTACTGATTGTTTGTTTTATACTGGATCTAACCAAGTCATGAGAAGATGTGTAAGAGAAGATGAAACATATGATATCCTGCATGCATGTCATGATGAGCCATGTGGAGGACATTTTTATGCTAAAAGGACAACACTCAAAATATTGAATATAGGATACTATTGGCCCGCATTTTATTAGGATGCAATACAGTCTACAAGAAAATGTGACAAATGCCAGTGCATGGGGAGACCTACTAAATCTTATGAGATGCCATTGTATCCACAAATATTGGTTGCACCGCTTGATAAATGGCAATTAGATTTTGTTGGCCCAATTGATCCACCTTCTAATGGCAAATCCTACATGTTAGTATGTACATATTATGTAACCAAATGGGTGGAGGCTCACGCCATCACACATGCAGGAGATAATAAGGTGTTTGAGTTTCTTTATGAGGGGATATTTATAAGATACGGAGTACCAAGGGAAATTGTATCAGACCAAGGCCCATAATTTACTTCAACATTGATTGCAACCTTGGTCAATGAATACAATATAAGGCACAAAAAATCTACCCCATATCATCCACAAGCTAATGGACAGGTAGAGGTTACAAATAGGGAGCTTGAGGCTATTCTTACCAAGATAGTAGCTGTTCATAAAAAAACTGGTCTCATAGGCTTTCAGAAGCAATTTGGGCATACAGAACAACTTGGAAGACACCAATTGGTTTTACACCTTTTGAGATGGTGTATGGAAAAGCAACAATGATGCCTATTGAGATTGAGCATAAAACTCTTAGGACAACTTTGCAATTAAATATGACACTTTTTGAAGCACAAAAAGAATGTATTTAGCAATTGAATGCTTTGGATGAATGGAGAAAAATGGTTGTCCAACAGACAGAACTAACACAAAACTAGAGAGCAAAGTGGCATGATAAATATATCAAAGAGAAAAATTTCAAAGTCAGTGACTAGGTAATATTGTATGACTCCAGATATAAAGATACTATGGGAAAGTTGCAAACCAAATGGTTAGGTCCATATGAGATAGAGGAAGTTTTCAAGAATGAAGTTGTTTGTTTGACCATAATTGACCCGGTTCGGTTTAAGCTTTTGGTGAATGGTCACCGATTGCGTCTTTATCATAAGCCAACCAACAAAGAGGAGTTCCTGCAACAATTTACTACAAAGGATCAAACACAAGTTCCTGCAGCAACTGATCAAGTTCCTGCAACCATTGATCAAGTTCCTTCAACAATTGAGCAAAGTAATGGAGGTAAGGTTCCTGCAACCACTACAGTGAACATGCTTGCCACTTCATAATTCTCCTTGAGTCAATTCACAAAAATATTTCCATGTCTTATGGAAATATTATTCTCCATAAATAACATTTCCATCCACGTCATCCCATCTCATTTTCTTATTTGTCATTTCATTTCATTTCGCCTTTCTTTTCGCATGACTGCAAGTATATACATATTTTATTTTATTTTAATTATGAATTTATGATTTCATTATGATTATTGCCTTTCCTAAATCCATGTACACTTCCCTAAATCCTTTCAGCCTGTGTGGACACGTGCCAAAGTAAGTTGGGGGGGGTGTTTTATGGTTTAATTTCCAAAATTAGTAATTACTCATCCTTTTCGGTACCTTGATTTGATTGCTTGCCATCATTTCTTTAACAAGATATTCTTTGGCATAAGAAAGTAATAAACTCTGTCGCCAAACTCTGCCGCCAAATTTGGAGATAGGTAAGGAAGTTTCAATTTTCAGTCTATAGAATATTTTGGTTCTCCGTTTCTCAACTGCAGTGTTTGCTACATTAACAGATTAAGAAATGGGTGGAGATCCAATCCGCCATGAACCAATAGTCAATGATGCATTGCTACAGGATGCTCTTTGTGAGCATTATTTCAGGCAGCATGGTTGGATTGTTTACTTTATGAAAATAAGGGATTATAATGAAGAAATTGCCGCAAAGTTTATGCATTCATTCAATGAAGGAGAGGCTATTGTTAAAGGATTAAGGGTCATTTCTACAGAGCAACGAATAGCTAAAGTTACAGGGTTGCTGCAGGAAGGAGAATTATTTCTAGAATCAAAAGATGCCAGAAGCGCCAGAGCAGAGTTTACACTTCCCAAGATGGACCTCTAACATCGGACAATCAAGGAACCAAGAGGGTTTCCCTAGCAACAGAGTGGCCCTAGGTGGCTTTATATGTAATGAAATACATTACTTGCAAAGGGAGGTATTCAAATTTATATTCACCCCATTTCAAATTGCTTAGTCATTTATGGCATGGCCAGAGAGTGAATGTTCCTAATTTTCTATACCACCTCATTTCCATAAGTGCCAAAGAAACACGAAAGAATGGAAATTGTTCTGTTAGCCATCATGGTTTGATTAAATTGCTTGTAGAACGTTCTCTTAGAGATATTTCACAGATGGAATGGGGGGTATTTGAAGACATATTGCAATATACGTTGAAGATGATCCTGTTGCAAATGAGCCAATAGTTGAAAAATAAAATATTGAAGAACCCTCTTCTCCTATAGTTTATGCAGAGAATGAATTGCTCATAGCTGAAGGAGCTATGACTATTATGGAGGAAGAGATGGTTAAGACAAATGTGGAGCATCCCTCCACTTCTTTTCAAAGAAAATCACCATCTTCTAAAAGAAAAGGGAAGGAATTGGAAATAATTGATGCAGAAGAAGAACCTATGGTTCAGCTGCAGGCAATTCGAGTTTCTCCTGTAGCCAAGAGGTCTAGGTCTAAAAGAAATACTCCTGTAGTAAAGCCACAGGTAGAAACCATTCCCGCAGCCACTCCAAAGGCTTATGTGAGAAGGACTCAGAGTAAAACCTAGAAGGCTTGTCCAACAGGTGATCCGACAGAGGTTATTTCAGTGGAAACATTAGAAGAAGGGAGCCCTACAGATATTGAAAATCAAAAGGAAGATGATGTTGATAGACTCTCAAATCTTGCATATGTGGCAGAGCAGCTTGAGGAACTTGTTGAAGAGATTCCACGACCTAAGGTAACAAACTATTAGACCTCCAACATCCCTAAGCAGTTTATCTATTGCATTAACATTTTATAGACAATGGGAAATAGAGGGGGCTGGATTGCAGGGGGTTATTGACAAACAACAAAGAGAAATTAAAAAGAGGGATAATAAAATTGAAGAATTAGAGGCTAAAGTTGATACAATCACTAGTATGATCCCCGAATTGATGCAATATAGGGCACAACCAAGGGTTTATTCTCTACATTTAAGGGAGCGGTATTTAAATTTCAAATTAAACTGCATTGTTAGGGACCTTAGCCCCTCTTTAGAAACCCCTGAGGAATTTTATGATGCTTACTAGACTTCCCCAACAACTGTGAAAAATTTGTTATGTGAACTTTATTTGCATAACTATGTTGTAGCTTTAGATAGTGAGTGGAATCCTTTGTTATATATTGGTGATATCCATATAAAAGCTTTAATGTCATGGATTCAAAATGAGATCAGCATGGGGGCACAAGCCAGAGCACATAAGGATTTCAAATTTGATTGTCTATTGCCATTGAGGAAGGAAGCAAAAGAGCCAAGAGTTCTTTATTATGAATGGAAAAAGTTACTAGTAAGGAAAGATGTTAGGAATCTAGTGCTGCCGATGAGGGAAGAAATATACCAATCATATGAGTATTTAGTTCAAACTAAAAGTGCAGCTGCAATTGATGGCTTACCTCAGCACTGGAATAACTTGCCAGAAGAATTGAAGTAGGGAGAACCTCATTCACTGCCAAATTTCCAGGCAGCAATGCAAAGAGCCCCTAAAAATATACAACGAAGCAGAGAGAAAACCAATAACTAGGTACCTTTGATCTTTCAGCCTCCTATTCTTATGTGGCCACTACTGGGATGTAAGACTATAGATAAACCCTATGAAGCAGTTACAAAAGAAGCTAAATGGTCTAGGTTGGAAAAGATGAAAGGATTTTACTGGAATTTAGCTTCAAGAGGAATAGGTCAGCGAACCATTGGTGACCTAAGAGTTAGTGCAAGAATGATAAATCTTCTTCTTGTTGAAGGATCAACAAGATCTTAAGGTTGGGGGCCATGATGAGTTGAGACATTGGCATATTTTTATCCTTAGAACTCTTAAGCGTTTGTCATATTTTGATTTACATAATAGTAATGATGTATCAAAAGTTTACTATATATGTATTTCAGATGTTAGCCTAAACCTATTAAAACATGTTTTGTCTTTACCAGTTTATTCCTGTAGCCATGTTATTCATTCTTGTTGCCATGCGGATTGTTTAGGGCAATATCATGTGTGAAATTAATAGATGTCCTGATTAAATAAAATAACTATGTGTGTTCTTGTATGTTATTTCTTTTGAAGTGCAGGGAATAAATGATGCAGAAAAGCTCACCTATCACGCTAGTTGTAGGAAGAGATATTCAAGAAGATGACTGAAAGATTGAACATCAGAGATACTGAAAAGTGTAAGGAACAACATAGGAGAAGAAATCACATGATACTACTGAAGTCTAACTCAAGTGGACATTGTTGTTGTAAATATCGCCACTGTATGTTATGACTATGGTTCGGTTTAGATTCGCATTTTCTATAGCTTAACTCTAGCTATCTCCTTTCTCTATTAGTTATCCACCTCTTCTCTTCGGTGTGATTCGTGTTGTCTAAAATAGATGTTTTCTTTTAAAATAAGCTCTTCATCTCTTCTCAGAGGTTAGATAGAAAAAGAGAAAAAGCAAAGCAGAGGATTTTTACAAGTGTTTTTGAGTTTCTTTTTATGTTGAATCATGTAATGACTTCCAAAGAATGATGAATAAAAATATGTTATTCTGAGCACTTAGAGTTGTTTTTGGGAAGCCTGGAATCACTCACCTAAGGGGGCCCACTTGGTGAGTGTTCCTGTGCATTTGTTAAGATTAGTTTTCTTCCTTAGCTGCAGTAGACGTTCTTGCATTGACTGTTCCTACAGCCACTGGAAATAGATCCACTGACTGTTCCTGCAGCCAAACCAAAACAGAGTAATTTTTGTTTGTCAACATTGAACTTAGCTAGTATTGCTTGAATGAATTTATGTTAATGCAAAAGTTTTCTTGTAGCCTTTCAATAGTTTCAATTCTTTCTTATCTTTTCCGCATAATGTTAGTTACAGTAGTAATGCAGAGTAGTTGTTGCAGGAACTTAGTGCATATATAGTGCAGACCCATTTCAAGTATTACATCCCTGGGTTGACAATCAAATGAACACTAGCTATAGAAATAGTGACTTTACCAAGTGAATGTCCAAACTTCGGGTTGAGACTTCAACTAGAGTTATTATTCATATTGTTGGGTTGAAAAGGGACAATACCATCTTCTAGCAAAAAATTAACCTCATGAGGGGAGTATTCTTTAGGATGGAGATGAACATATTTCTCCAAAGATTCATGCTTAGGAAGGAGATCTTTGGAAGAAGTGCTCATAACCTCTTGTTGTAATGCCCCCATTGGTAAGACAAAATTTAGGAGAAGATAAGTCAATGTCCATCAATACCTTTTCACTTAGAGAAGCATCATGTAGGGAAGGCAAAGTAACATTAAGAAAGGTGTTTATGATATCAACCTCTTCCTCTAAGATAGCTAGATGGGAAGGGCACATTTTAGGAGAATTGTCAAGATCACTCTTCAAATCTTCATCCTTAGAGCATGGGAGAGTTTTGAAGGGATTGGTAACAACTCTTTTAGGCAATAAAATGTTGTCATAGATGAGAGGAAGTTTTCTAAGAGATGGAAAAATTGAAACAAGGAAAGCTAACCCATTATCACATTTACGAAATGAATGCATCATGACAAAAAAATTCCTCTTTCAAATGATAACATATGCAAAATAGAAGGAAATGTTCAATTTTAACCAATGTAATCACTCTAAATGTTGATTTAGAAAATGAAATTGATGAGTAAAATGTGTTCCAAAATCATATTTGAAATTAATGATCCAAAATAAGCTATCCACAAGTTCAATTTTGAAATGAAAAAATAGGGTTTTTACAAAATTAACCTCCAAATTTTGAAATTTGCAAGGAATTGAAACTTGTAAATGTAAATTTGAATTTGAAATAGAATAAACACTCAGATTAGAGAACATAAATTAGAATTGAAGAAGGTTGGATTCACGTCGGGTTCACCAAAATGTGGTGGCGGGAAAAGTGAGATCGGGTGACTAGGACCTAATCCTACTTTTGCCAACACATTGGGAATACGAAAGAGCCTAGGGAGATAGATCAATTTGGATACTTCTTGTGGGAAAGAGAGAGCCAAGGATTACCTCTGAGGGTTTCTATTCCTCTTGTTGCAAATGATGAGAAAAACTAGGGTTTGAGTGATCAACTAGACTAGGAGATAAAGAGTGAAGCACAAATGAACTTGAAATTGAACAAACTTGCAGATCTAAAACTGAGATATTGAAAGCATGAAATGGGGAGGATTTTGGATGTGTACCTGATGCCGAAATTGGACAAAACTGACCAGGACCAGGGTGCCATGCCAATGTCTTGTTTCTACAGACATGAGGTTGCAACTAAAACATTGCAAACTGCAGGTCCTGAGTCTGCAACCTATCAAACTTGACTGCAAAATGGAGGGACTAGGGTGCCACACCCCTGTCCTTGATAGGTTTCTGCACTTCTGAGACTTCTGAGTGGTTCTGATGCCTTTTCCAGATTTGAAATTGCCTTTGGATGCATGTTTCTGCACCTCCAAATGAAAAGGGAAGTTTTGGGTGGCTATATAGGGTTTTGCCTTAGTCAAACCCCTATGTTGGTGATTTCCACCTCCACAAATAGCCGATAAATTACTGAAAATGTGTGTGCTAGAACCTTTTGTGTTTACAAGATCCTAAATGATAAGAAACTAGAGCTACCCTACGCATGAGAGTAAACCCTAAATGTAAATGTGAATGCAAATAATAATGCTTCAAACCAAATATGCTAAATAATCTAAATCATGAATGTAAATATGCAAATTGATATAAAGAAGCTCATAGAAAGACATGAAAATAACATGAAATCATACCAATCCCCAAGGGAGAGATATTGCCACAAGATCTCCTATTACTCTTCAATGTCTTCAAGGCTCCTAATTGATGATGAATGCTTGACAAATTCTTGATGAATGTTGTTGAATGTTGTTGAAGACTCCACATAGGCTTCTCTTTCATTACATAGAAGGCTCCTTATGCTTGCTTTGTTGAAAACTCCCTTAGATTAGATAGACCTTAGTTCTTTAGTTGGCTTCAAATGAAGAAAGAGAGCTCTTATGTATGAAACCCTAGATCTTAATTTTGACTTAATTTCACCTTTAGGCTGACCTAGGAATTGAATTTCCTACCAATCTTTTGGGGTTCAACATTATAATATCATAGAATTGTGCTCTCGAAATTTCGAGAAAAAAGTCGAGGACCATGTGCATTCCCGCCACGGTCCGACCAACTTTTACCAAATTTTCAGGACCGTTAGATATGATGATATTAGAGTGAATCCCAAAGTTACATCTAATTTTGAAGTGTTTTGATATGCGAAATCGGGCCTTAAAGGTCAAAATAAGACATAATTAGGGTTTATGATTAAATGATTTATTGGAGGAATAAAATAGAAAGGGGCACACTTATGGTAAAGGCCCAATTTTATGATGTATGAAGTGATGAAATATGACTTTAGATTTAATTAAATTAATTAATTAAATGATTAAAGGGAAATAATAATGCAAGATGCAAGACACACTAAGGTGGGTGCTAACCTAAGTGTGAAATTGTACCACCCTAGCAAGGGTGTACAATTTACAACACTACAAATATGTATTTCCTCAATGTGTCAATAGCCATAATGTTTTTAGTGATCCAATATATGTGAGCATTAGGATCAACTGGTGCAGTTATAGTTCCATCAATATAGTGAGTTAATCCCTTTTCTGTTAGCTTACTCCATGCATCAATTTTCTAAGAAGCATAGTAATGTGGAGTTAAAAGTGGAAATTTAGGAGAACCGATAGTAAAAAAAATAAACAAAAAAAGATAGAGAGAGGCACAATCACACAATACACCCCCCCAAATTACTCAATCAAGAAACACCCCCCCCAAAAAAAAAAAATAAAAAAAATGATGATTTCAGTGTATGTACAATGGGCCACTTGCAGAACATGGCAAGGTGGACTTTTGATTTCAACTTTACAACTACCTTAAATAGGCTATAAGAGACCCCAACAAATATTGCAAGTGATCTAAACTAAGATCCAAGCAAAATACAAGTACCAAATAGGCCAAATATGACCAAATACTAAAAGTACAATTTCTACTCAAAATCAATGCAAATTGATGGTAGATTTTGAAAGTAGATAAAAAATTATGCAATTTCAAAAAAAAATGACACCTAAAAAGGAGGTCGTATGACCCTGAACGAAGCCTCTAAAGTTGCAAAATTGAGGATTGGATAGGTACAGTCATGAAAAACTAAAAATTATGAAAAATTTGTCCATCAAAATTAGAAAATTTCACCACCATTGCGAAGAGCACAAAAACTTAGCTCAAATAAAAAAAAATTGCACCCAAAAAGGAGCAAAATTGAGCAAGTTGTGGCCCTCTAAAGTTTGCCCTCAAAACCAAAAAGCTCAATGAGAGGGGGTCCAATTTTTTTCAAAAGAGTACTGACGTAAACATTTGATGGGCTTAAATTTGATGCCTGTCTGGCCATTGCAAAAACTTCAAACCCATCTTGCATGGATTTTTGTACAATGCGGATTGCTGACGTGGCCCGATCGAATGTTGACACGTGTCATACAAATTGTACAGACATATTAGTGTGGCAGATGGTGTGTCAATACGAAAGGTGACGTGTCAGTGTAGAAAGCAGAGCTAGTTATTTATGTGTTCGTATGAAAAGGTGATGTGTCGGCTGACTGTGTAGGATGGCTGTGTTGTCCATATGATGATTTGGCGAGTGACTTGGCGATGATGGTGCAGGTCCATGTGGCAAGCCATATTGCCAACTGTGCTTGGCATGGGCGAATGGGACTCAACTGCATGGTGTGAATTATGTCTATGTGGATTAGCAGATTACAAAGATGGTGCCAAGGTGTCGCTGGCATGGTATGGGGCAGTGTCTATGTGGATTAATTGGAGGTCACCATGTGGCAGTAGGGGCGGACATGCAATAACGAAGAATTATTGACGATAGAGGAGCCTGTGGTGGCCGGTGGCTAAGGAGCATAGTCACTAGGAGTAGCACAATCATCAGGAGGAGCACAGTCATCGACAGATTTGTCACACGGTGGAGTTGCTAGAGTAGTGGGGGTCGTTGGCTAGGGTGGAGGGGATAGGCAGGTATGATGAGCTATTGCAGGTGGTATGACCTTGTGTGTTGTGTAGGGTATGACCCCTGCAAGATATATGTTGCAGTACGGTGGGGGGGAAAATACAACACCCCACAAATAAAAAATAACATTTTTAATTTTTTTGATAATAATTAATTTTACAAAAATGGACAAATTTATACTCGATTTTCATGGAAATGACATCCCAAATGCAACGGTGAGGTAAAAAATGCCATAGGATGCTTAAAGTTTTTGCATCTCCTTGGATTCAAAAATAAAATGCTCCAAAAGCTCTCCAAAAAGATTACTCAATGAAGCCCCAATGGTTTTGATACCATCTAACACTAGTACATTTGGGCCTAATTTCCGATGAACAATTGTTGGTAGTCCGACGACATCACGTCAGACTTCTAACTAATTTAACTGTTGAAAACTTGTCGTCAATCTTCTCGATGATACCATTTGTGTCGGAATTCCAACAACGTTATGAACTCTTCTGACGGCGGCTATATTTGCTCCCCTAGCCAAAAATTTCGACGGATTACAGTCGAAATTCCGACGGATGCTATGTTTCCTCCTCGACGACTATCCGACAAGGAAGTGACGTCGGATATACAACATCCTTGTCAGATGTTTCTTTAGTTATCATCGAAATTCTGACGGTATCAAATGTTGTGGGTCAGACGGCTTTGTCATTGATGCATGAAAGCATTGAACGAGTTCTACTTTTAAAAATTGCATAAAACATTTTTTATTTATTTGATTCAGTGTTATTTGCAAAAAAAGGTTATCAATGATGTTTCCTTTCTCCAAGAATTGTCTAGGATCTTTCCATCAGATAGTATGTAACATCCAATGACTAAATATTGTCTTTACAAATGCTTATTTTATTTAATTATCATCTAAGCGTGAATTATAATTTATATATGTGCGGAAGCAGAAGATACAAGCTGAAGACTAGTGTGCAAGTAAATTTCGTAAAAGAAAGCAAGCAAGCTTTATCTTGAATGCCATGGAAACAAGCTCATCGGCTGCCTGGAAGAGAGAAATTGGAGAAAAGCAGAGGAAAGTGTTAAAGGGTGATAAATAAGTAGAGAGTATGCAATACAAACAAACAATGTCTGGAGTGTGTGATGTGATAAAGGGTGATAAATAAGTAGAGAGTATGCAATACAAACAAACAATGTCTGGAGTGTGTGATGTGACGTCTCTAATTTATGTTCGAAGGGACTAACTAGTTTTGGAGTTCCTGGGAAACCTATTGGGCCAAACTTGGAGGAAATCAATGTGTTCATGCAAGGACCACCTTTTTTCTATTATGAGAATGATGCTTTTGCACCGAAGGATATTTGGAAGGAAATATTCGAAAATTTCTATAGTGTGGAACCAGAGTTGGTGGACTTGAAGTACTTTTCAGCTTCCAGAAGACCAAGAGGTTATGTACACAATCTCCCAATAGAAGGGAAATTTCAAGCATTACCTCTCCCCCCATGACTATTCAGGAAGCACTTCCTCAGACAAAGGACTATTGGCCTCCATGGGATCAAAGAAAAAAATTGAAGCATAGACTCTAGATGATGTGGTGGTGTCCTTCGTGAAGAACTCTGCACTATAATTGAAAATTCATGAGGGAAACTGCAAGATAGTGAACATAAATACATTCTTGAAAAGTGGGAAGAATGGATCTTGGTTTGGGTGGGGCCAGGTCAGGTGGCTCCTCTAGAGGTTGACGAGATAGAAATAATATCAGGATTTGAAAAAGATCACACTCATGGAACTTCGTGTGCGATTGATCGATTGTGTTGTTTGGGTAATATTGCATTCCAAATAGATACAATTGCATACTATTTATCCATCTTGATTAAAGACTTTTATCCTGATGGCATTAAATTAAAGTTCTTTCTCTATTTTCTGGTGATCTTTGGAGCAGAGGTTGCTTTGCATCGACCTGGGATACATTTAACTTGTGTTGTATCTGCAGAAATATGTATCCTAGGTCGATGCAATGCAACCTCTACTCCACCAATACCAGATAGAAGAGAAAGTACTTTAATTTAATTCCATCAGGATAAAATGCTTTCAAGACATATAAATGGTATGCAACGGTATCTATTTTGAATGCAATATTACCCAAACAACGCAATCGATTAGTCACACACAAAGTTCCACGAGTGTGATCTTTTTCAAATCCTAATATTATTTCTATCTTGTCAACCTCTAGAGGAGCCACCTGACCTGGTCCCACCCAAAATAAGTTCCATTCTTCCCACTTTTCAAGAATGTATTTCTATTCACTATCTTGCAGTTTCCCTCATGAATTTTCAATTATAGTGCAGAGTTATTCATAAAGGACACCACCACATCATCTACAGTCTATGGAATTCAATTTTTTTATTTGATCCCATGGAGGCCAATAGTCCTTTGTCTGAGGAAGTGCTTCCTTAATAGTCATGGGGGGGGAGAGGTAATGCTTGAAATCACCCTTCTATTGTGAGATTGTGTACATAACCTCTTGGTCTTTTGGAAGCCGAAAAGTACTTCAAATCCACCAACTTTGGTTCCACACTATAGAAATTTTTGGATATTGTCTTCCAAATATCCTTCGGTGCAAAAGAATCATTCTCATAATAGAAAAAAGGTGGTCCTTGCATGAACACATTGATTTCCTCCAAGCCTGGCCCAATAGGTTTCCCAGGAATTCCAAAACCAGTTAGTCCCTCTAGACATAAATTAGAGATGTCACATCACACACTCTAGACATTATTTGTTTGTATTGCATACTCTCTATGTATTTATCACCCTTTAACACTTTCCTCTTCTTTTCTCCAATTGCTCTCTTCTAGGCAGTTGATGAGCTTGTTTCCATGTCATTCAAGATAATGCTTGCTTGCTTTCTTTTATGAAATTTACTTGCACACGAGTCTTGAGCTTGTATCTTCTACTTCCGCACAGATATAAATTTTAATTCACGCTTAGATGATAATTAAATAAAATAAGCATTTGTAAAGAAAATATTTAGTCATTGGATGTTACATATTATCTGATGGAAAGATCCTAGATCCAATTCTTGGAGAAAGGAAACATCATTGATAAACTTTTTTTCAAATAACACTGAATCAAATAAATTAAAAATATTTCATGTAATTTTTAAAAGTAGAACTCATGCAATGCTTACATGCACCGACGGCAAAGCCGTCTGACCCACAACATTATCCATAATAGAACAAATCACTATAATAGGCTATTATAAAGAATCTATACAAAAATATGAAAGAAAATTAAATTACCATTACAAACCCATAAACCATTAAATAGTGAAAATAGATATAAATTTCTAAATGTCTCCCTACAAACACTACAACCATAACCAAAACAAAAAAAATTCTTACTCGCAAAAACTAAGTAGCTAGTGAGTTGCAAGTCTACAACATCTCTCAGATGATCGAACCATTTCTTAATTTTGTTCTTCTGATTAGTCAATGGATTTATTTGCATGTACAAGTTTTCTATTTGAAGTCTTTCATTTCCTTCTGCATCATTCTTCATGTCTATAGTATTGGATAGTTGTACAATTTGTGATGCTATAATATCTATGTGACCCTTAATATCCTTAGTATATTTAGGCCATTGACTTTAAAACATGTATGCCACCACATCCTTTACACTTTTCTAAAAAAAAAATTATGCTTTCTTGTAGTTGGATATGTGTTGTTGCACATCTAATCACCAAAACTTCTAGTCATTTCTCTTCCACCTTCTTCTCTACATCCTTCAAAACTTTTTCTTCCAATTTGAAAGCATGTTCCTTAAATCCATTAAGCATCAATTGTATTTTCTCTACACTTGACAAAGACTCATCCAAAAATACTTCTAGAAGTCCTTCATGAAGGACTTTCACTGCATCATTAATAAGTTATGATCCCTATATTGATACTTAGTAAAATTATTGTGAGTAGAATGGTGAAGTTTATCACCCAAACAAAGCATATGCAAGGGAGGCAATCACTTAAGGTCCGTCTGATCTTGACACATTGATGCCCACTTTAGCATGTCACATCCTAAATTGACAAGACTAGGATGCCTTAGGTGCCCTGGTACTCGTGAGTGGGACCCAAAATATGACCCCTCATTTATTGCCTCATGTGTAAGAAAAAAATTAAACACTTTATGTATGATTAGGTATAAAAGGAAGCCTACCCTGTCATTTGAAGGGGTCTACCTACAATTCAAGTGATCTCTTAATTATAAAATCAATTCAATTCCAAGTGAACAAGAAATCAAGAATTCATCAAGCATTGAAGGAGAATTCAAGTTAAAGCACAACATTCATGATCAACAGTCTGCATGACATCCTAAAACCTTGTGTGAGGATTCAAGAAAGATTCATCATGGTATCATGTTCAATTTTAACCATTTTTAGATTAGATCTATCCTTTCCCTCAAAAGGAAAACCTTATACTTCAAGGTTAATTCACAACCTGAGGTTTGAGCTAGAAAAGCCCCCATCAACAAACCTATTTTCGTCATTTTGTGTGTAGGAAATTGATTCAGGAGTTACGTGTGAAGAATTTGGCAAAGTAAATGATGACAATCAAACTCAAATTTTGATGGCATGAAAAGCAAAAGAGTAGGCCAGTTCACACCTCCTAGTCCCAAGAATTTTTTACAACCTTTTGATAGTAGATTTTGTGTACCATCCTAATCCAAAAAGCATTCATTTTGTCTACATCCGACAGGTGGAGGATCTGGTCGATCTGCACCTCCTAGTCCAAACAATTCTACTTGAACACTCTGTCACAAGAGAAGAGATATGACTTCTAGGTCTACTAAGGAGATGCTTACTATTAGTCATATGATAAGAGAAAAGAGAAGAAACGTGAATACTACTAGCTAACAAGTTGTGTAATGTTAGGTTATTCATGCTACATCATGGATTTCATCTATTTTATGCCCAAAGATTTCATCATACCACTTTCTTTTCAAAGGCACCCAAAATTTGATGTGTAGTTACTTCCAAAATCTCTAAAATAACCCTACTTCTATATTTTAAATGTTTGTATTAAAATATCCATAACACCCCCAACATTCAATTGTTGTGATGGTATATAAGAAATATATGCATATCAAACCTTGTTCCTAAAATCTTTATTTTTTGAAATCATGGAAACATTACATAATTTAAATGAAGGCAACCAAAAGAATGCAAAGAGATTAAAAAAACTCTATAGAGCAACTATTTTACATACCTCATATACAAAATTGTAGGGTGGAACAATAAAAAATTAAAGGTAGTCATTATGATGATTAATTTGAGGTCATTATGATGATTTATTTGAAGGTTCATTTGAAGGTTCATAAGTTAAAGGTAGTCACTAACATATAAAGAGTGAATAAAGGTCATTATGATGATTTAGTTGAGGGTCATTATGATGAATTATTTGAAGGTTCATAAGTTAAAGGTAGTCACTAACATATAAAGAGTGAACAAATTGAAGAGCCCGATGAATTGCCAGCATAGCATGCGGATGTATGATGTTAACAATAGCAAAATAATATTATGATGGTGGCAAAACTACAAAAAGTTTTGATCATATTTTTATTGAGCATGAAAGCAACCACCTTGAGCTCATGAATGATAGGCATCGTGTTGTAGAGTATCAACCCTTGTTGAACAAGGGTGTCACATTTTTTAGGCTTGCTCAGTGCAAGGAGACATTATGTGTATATGAAGTGGTTTCAATTAGCCATTTTGTGTATAAGTAGAGATGAGAGGTCGATGTATTTGTTTATTTTCCTACAAAACAATGAAAGAGGTCCTAATCAAGGAACACACACGTCTAAGCAAGGAGAGAATTTGGATTGAGGACAATTATATGCAAGAAAGGATATCAAGTTATAAAAGATAAAAATAAACAAAGGTAAAGTGGATCCTTAAAAAAGAGGAACAATTCACAACTATTATTCTTGCTCCACAATGTAGAGACAAGAAGAACTAGGCTATTACGTTGCCTCCCAAGTATGATTGCACATGAAATCGTAGTACCATGAATGACAATGAGCCCCTAATAGGTAATTAAGCTACCGATGTCATATAGCAAGATAAAAACATAATAGGTTATAAATGTCATTTAGAAGGGATATGATGAGTGTATAACTCATTGTCACCTATTATTTAAATGTTACTATAACTACAATAAGTTGTTGAATTTTAATCTCCAAATCATGATGAGTGTATAATATTGGAAATAGTATCTTATACTAATTAGGGAGTCGTAATTAGGATATTATTTTCTTATTTTTAGTTGTTGATCTCATTATTTAAGACACAAATGATTTTCATCATTTATTTTCTTTATGTGGAATATATATCTAATGTAATTATTTATATTTTTAATATGAAAATAAATTTATTGTAGTAATCATGTGGTTTTTTAATTTTATCTCTTGTCTAAGAGAAAGTATTGAAGATCATAACTCTAACATGGCTTCATTTTGGATGAGTAATGTTGGTGTTTAAATTGCCATACTTGGGCATAGCTAAATCAGGTTCTTCAGATCTCTTCTTTCATTGTAATTTTGAGATATATGCTTCAGTTAGTGACTGTCTAATGTCTTCAAAAAATCAGTAGCATATCTCTTGGTAGTTAGCCTATGTAAAGATCCTATGATTGCATTGGAATTGGTTTATAATAAGATTTGAATGGGTTTGCGGCTGTAATATGTTTTCAAAGGCTGCATGGCATGTTTGACAAAATGTCAATAATCTAGTGAAGTTTGATTTTGATTCATTATTGTGATAGTCCATGTAATTTTACATTAGCTGCCTATAACATGTATTTATGACTGTCAATGAGGCATTTGTTTGATTTCGATATGAAATAAGAGGAATTTGAGGTTGCATCATCATACACCCATTTTTTGAGGACTCTTGCAGTTTTGATAGCGAATATTCCTTGTTTTTCAGTCATCATTGGACAAGGGATATTACACAATCATACTAAATAGAATTCAAACCCCATAATTTGTATAGAGAACACCAAATTTGGACTCCAGAGCTTCTAGAGTAATTTTTGAGGTTAAATGAATCTATGAACAATTGTTTAAACATAAATAGTGTTTATTTACACTATGAATATTATTTGATGTTGTGATCAATGTCTTAGGCATGGACAATGTTTTAGGTATGAATAATGTTTTCAAGTATGAATAGGTTTTTTTGGCGATGAAGAGATTTTCTAGGGGCTATGAATATGGTTTAAGCCTTGTGTAGTTTTTTCAAGCATTTTTTGCTTGCCTAAAGGAATAGTTTCATGAAAATAGACATCAGTTGGGAATACGATATCCAAATTTTAAAAAATAAATAGCCATTGGAATGTTGATTCTATGATATAAAACATCTTTAAAACATGTACCTTGGCAATTGCAGCTACAACATGTAACAAAATTCCTCTATTATTTATCCTATGATAGATGTTCATACCTTGTTCAAAAACTTCCAATTTCTATGAGGTAGTTTGTCAAACAGTCAGCGTGCCATTTCAAAGCTCCCATTTTCGCACAGGCTGGGGGATGTTGACAGAGCTATACACCTGCGCTCAAGCCAATGGAGAATCAGAAACATCACTATCTGCAGGTGTAAAATAGATGGGTGACCAATCTACTAATGAATGAATTAAAGAAGGGGAATGAAGCCTATTGGTCTTTAGTTGAACACAATGATCACTGAGATTGCACAAAATAGACCTTTTAAAATGATTTAGAAACGTTCAATACTGTGAAGACATGAACAAGGAATTCAAACTGCTAAAATTCCTCACAAAAATGGCATCTCATGGAATGCACGATTTGCAAAAAGTAGATTTGTTGAAAATATTTTTGAAACCTTAAGGCAAATGCACATGGTGGGTGTACAACTGAAATCCACAACCATTTCCAGCACCCTCTTTGTACACATCTGAGATTGGAACCTTGGAATAGGGTCTGGGCATCAATTGAAACATTAAGGGAGATTTTCAGATGTTGTGGTTGTGAATGCCCTGGTAGATATGTCTGCAAAATGTGGGAGCATAAAACAAAACATATGAACTATTTTTTGAGAAAAAAAAAATTCCCCAAAAAGGATGTCGATTCATACGATATATGATTCATACTCGGGAGCATTGCCAATTCCATGAGCCGATCACATTGCTCCCATTTTCGTACAGGTTGGAGGATGTTGACAGAGCTTTATACCTTCCCTATTCCTGCATGAGTCAACATTGCTCCCATTTTCGCAAACCCTATTCCATGAGTCGAGAATGCTTGGAGCTGACATTAATCGGTCAAAACGGTTCACGGTTCACGCTTACTCTGGGTAGGAGTACGTTGCTGGGGCGACAACGTGAGAATGGGAAGAGGTCACAAAAATGATTTGAAATGTCTTGCTCTTTTTTTTTTTAAAGTAATGCTCGTTGTCATTGGAATTTCAACGAATGCGGGCACTTTTTGTAAAAAAGCACAAATATCATTGCCAATTCCTTCTTTGTCAAAAACATATATTGAATTATCGTCGAAATTTCGATGAATGCGGGAAATTTTTCAAAAAAAAATCAAATTTGTTCACAATATACCTTCTACATTGGAAACCTTCGTCGGAATTTTAGGCCAAATGTATTAGTGTAAGAATTTGCTGAAAATAGCCAAGAACAAGGGCACATTGAATAACACAACAAGAGAGACAATATATTTGATGAGAATAAACTGATTCTGCAGCAAAATAAGATCAACTGGATCATTGCATACAATGCATGATGATCCTGCTTATAAAGGCAAGGCTAAGAGACAAGAGAGAACACGATGATGACATGTGGCTCAATGAGATGCAAGGGTAGGTAAGGGTAGGTAGGAGAAATAGTAAAATATTGCACATGAGGTGGATCACCCATCGAAGGTGGAATTATCATCCCATAATAAATGGATATGATAATGTAACAACAATATCACACTATACAAGGTGGAATTTCTCCCACATACACACTCCCAATGTATGCACATCTTCCTAAGTGTCTCATATGCAAACTACAATGTTGTGCATGTACCTAAGTAAACTTAAGTAAAGTGTAATTATATCCAAGATGAATAAATAATTACACCAACAAAAAAATATTAATTTTTTTTAATGGTTGACCTTCGTTCGAAGGCCTAGCTGATTTTTTTTTTTAAATTTAATTTCATAGAGCATATAAATAGGAATTTTATTTTTTATTTTATTTTTAAAAATCAATATAGCAAGATAAATTTGCATTTGTAATCTACAAAACAGAATTTGGAGAAGAAAATCTTTGAGTGAGGAATTGTCAAGTCATATTTTTACAAAGAAGGAGATGGGAAATAGAAGAACAAGACAAAATAAGAGTACAAGAAAGCATTCAACAAAAAAAGGCACAAAGATTACGTGAAGAAAGAATGCAACAAAAAAAGAAGACAAAAATAAGGTATGCATCTTTTCTTTTCTATTTAATATTGTTCTAAAATATAAATTTCTAGTGGAAACAAATTTTTAATTTCATCTAGGTCACTTGATTTATGCTTAAATATATACACATTGATTTCATGGAGTAGGATATCATTTAGTTCATTTCATTCCTCATTTTTGGCTATAATCCCCACCCCTCTACCTAAAGATCAATACCCACCTCTCTCTCTCACCCACTCTCTTTACCTCTACCTCTCCCTCCCTACTTATCTCTCTCCCTCTTTAACTCTCTCTATCCCTCTCCCTCTCTTCAACATTATCTCTTTATCTATCTCTCCCTCCTTCCTTTTTTACTCTTTTTATCACCTCTATCTTTATTTTTCTCTCCACCTAACTCTATCTCTCTCTCTTACCAAACCATCTCTAGCCCTCTCTCCTCCTCTTGAGCTCCCTCTCTAACTATATCTCTACCTCTCTATATCTTTTAATATATATCTCTCTCCCTTTATCTAGATATCTACCTCTCTATATTGCTTAATATATCTCTAACTCTCTCTAGAAGGACTAACTCTCACTATCTAGGTCTCTCCATCCCCCTTTAGCTTCTCTCTCCCTCCCTCCCTCTTCTAAGCTCTAACTTAAACCCCCCTCTCTCTCTCCTACTTTTTGTGTGATCTCTCTCTCTCTATCTCCTACCAAAGTCCCTCTCTAAATCCTCCCTCTCTCCCTACCTACCTCTCTTGCTCACTCCTTCCTTTTCTACAATATTTTTTGAGCATCTCTATCTTTTTCTCTCTCGACCTAACTCTCTCTCTATATATCTTACCAAGTTCCTCTCTCTCTCTCTCTCTCTCTCTCTCTAGGCCCTCCCTTTCTCCACATCTCTCTCCTTCTCTCTACTTCCTTTTCTAATATTTTCTTAGCACCTCTCTCTCTCTCTATCTCTTACCAACCCCTCTCTGTGCCTCTTGACATCCTCTCTCCCACCCTACCCACTTATCTCCCACCCCCCCCCTCTCTCTCTCTCTCTCTCTCTCTCTCTCTCACCAAGTTTCCTCTCTATGTTCCTTTCTAGGTCCTCCCTCCCTTCCTTCTTATCTCTCTCCCACTCTCTCCTTTTCTACATAAAGTTTTGAATGTGTCTTATTATTACTGGATAAGCTCTTCATGTTCATACAATTTACTTAAGGCTTGTATGGGGATAGATTGCGGTCATTTATTAGATATTAAACATGTACATTATTTTTAGTAATTTGTTGTGGGGGCTCTTAAAAATTTATTGACAATTGGTTAAATATTTTAAATTTTTCTCTTATTTATATATGAATTTTTTATGTAGGGGTTCAACATACATAAAATGAAGTAGAAGTTGATCTAAATTTATATACTAAAGAAAACGAGGTTGAAGAACACATAGTTGATGTTAGGGACACGTTAGGGAGGAGGACCAAGTGCAAACAATGAATGTTGGAGAGGGTTCAAGATCGCTTCCTTCTACCATGGATGTGTTGAACCCACGATAGGACTGAGAGGGGAGGGGTGAACCAATCTGGGTCTTCTAAAATAGAACAATCAAATTATAAATAATATTTAATTGTTCTACGTCAATATTAAAAATCATAAACCATTAACACATGAACATTGGATTTACATGAAAACTCCAATATGGAAAACCATGGTGAGAATCATGCTCACAATATAGATAAAATTGATTACAATGTTTTAGGCTTATTACCAAGGAGCATCATGCACCTGATGGAATTGCAAGACTAAGGCACGCTACCGTAGGGCAAGATACTTGTACTTGCACAACTAAGGCACATTGCTTTAGGGAAAGATACAAAGAGTTTCCAAGAGACCCATTGTCTTTCAACAAAAAAAGGATAGAAAAAATAATATTAGAAGAATATTCTGATCATGAAATAGTCTTTGAACATCTGTGTCAAGTGACCAATATCATGGTAAACACATCTGAAATCAACCATTATCTCAGAACACTATCACACTGAATAAATCACCTTCAAATCTCTTCACAAACTTACTTTAGCACATCCGCAATATCAAATTTGCTTGCACATCATTTACATTTACTTCACATAAATTCACACTTTATCCCATACACAACTCATACATCCACACTTCTTAAATACAAGTTAGATTCATCAAAAACCTAGTTGAGGGTTAGCCATAGACAGTAAACAATATTGCACAAAATTAGGCACTAAAACCAAAAATACCCAAAGCGGTCCACTCCGGGAGAATGAGGGGACCCAAATCCATCACAATACATTCCTCCAGGTCAAGTCTAATGAATTGCACACACTAACACATCGTCCAAATTCGAAACCAAATGCAATGTGTAAATAATCAATAACACTCAGCAACCAGTCAATCAAAAGCATCCTTCAATGCAAATTACCTAATGCAAATCTCCACACACCATAGTGAGACCCATAACAATGTTCTAACTTATCCTCCAATGCATATCCAAATCAAAAAATATGATCCAATCAACGTAATCCAATTGGCACATTAAAAAAAATATCACAATTGGATATACCAAGCATAGACAGACATAACTCACTTGTAGAATAGAAACACCACCAAAGAATAAAACAAAAAAATTGTAGGAACCAAATAAAAAGTCCACCAAATCACAACACAAGATTCTACAAATTTAGAGGCCACCAAACATTTTTTGGACCAGTCTAACAAATGACATCACTATCAGAAAACAACAAACTTCTATTATCTACGAACCAAAAAAACTAAATGATGCAACATCCACAAAACACATACAATATATCTAAAAACATAAAATATAATACTCACTATCTGGAGTAATGTAAAGCATTCTACTGCTGGAGCATTAAGTACTCTTTCCTGCATGTTGAACTTGCCACAACTATAACTTTCTAACTTCACCAACACAAATTCAACAACAATACCAAACAAATAAAAATGCATCAAACTCAATAACAACACCACAAACTCAACAACAACAATAACAAACAGAGAAAATTGCAACAATACAAGATGATATTTGAACTAGATTCCATCCAGACCACAAAGTTTGGTATTAATGACAACATGACTCAAATTTCAAACAATCTCCCCCTTTGTCATTGACTTTGATAAATAAGCATAGTAACACCAAAAGTTCTCTCCTAACATTAAGAGTTCTCTCCCCCTTTGACATCAAAGACAAAGGGAACAACATGACATACCAATCTCTACATCATCCCTTCTGACACTACTGTCCAACAACCCAAAAAGAAACTAAATACTCTATTGCTCCCCCTGAGAGCAACAACATCATCAATCCAAGAGACAAAGAATAAGCTTTGAATCTCCCCTTGGACAGATGCACCTCATCTATGCATCTCGTTAGAGAAAGGAGGGGCAATGACCCCTAATTTCAACCTAAGATACTCAAAGGTATCCTTCCCCAATGCTTTAGTAAAAATGTCTACCACCTATTTTTTGGTAGAAATATATTCCAATTTGACTTCCTTTTCTACAACCTTCTCATTTAAGGAATGATACCTGTAGACACCTAAAATTGTCCAGTCTAATTAAATAAATATTTTATTTATTTAATTATTTTTAGCCTAATTCTTCTATTAATTGAATAAATCTTTATTTAATTAATTAATTAATTTATCCTCTTCTAGCCCTATTTCTCATTTAAATAAATACATTTATTTATTTAAATTACCCTTTTCCTAAATTAAATAAATATTTTATTTATTTAATCGATCCCATTTCCTCTATTAATTAAATGAATCTTTATTTATTTAATTAATTCATTAGCCTTTTCTACCCATGACACATGTCATTCATCTCTTAATTCATACACTACCTACCCCTTTCATTATTTTATTATTTTCTTTACCTACCCTCTAATCATAGCCGACCTTTTTTACACCTCTCAATCTTATCCTTCCATTTCTTATAGTGTCTTCTATATAAGGAGATGCTTCCTTCATTATCAAACCCCCGACTACGCTTTTGAACTGGCATATGCAATCAAGCCTACTTGCAACCACATTTCCGTTCTTTGTTGAGCTCTTGTGCACATATAAAATCTGAGAGCAAATATATCAAGCAAGATCAATGGAGATAGGAAGAATGGAGATCCAAACCCTATTGGACATGTGATGGTATAATCTTTGTGATTTCATTTGATTTGCATTGTCTTAGGTAATCTGCATATGTTATGGTGGATCTTTGTTATTGTTAGGCTAGGGTTTTGTGGTTGAATTCATTTAGTCTTTCAACATTGTTGTTATCCATTTTCACCGTATACAATACCAGATTGAGATATGTTTAGTTATTGAATGCATTACTAGATTCTTTAAAATATTTATAGCACTAATATTATCACACATGACGAAAACATACACTACTCGAATATCTTCAAGAGTTTGTTTGATCCACATAACTTGAGTACAACAAGATGCTACTACACTGTATTCTACTTTTGAAATAGATAGAGATTTTGAATCCTTCTTCTTACTTGACTAAGAGACCAACCTATCTCCCAATAAAAATGCACCTCCACTTGTGCTTTTCTATCATCAATACTTTTGGCCCAATCAATATATGTGTACACTTTTAGCATGAAATATCCATTCTTCTTATATCAGTTAGGAGCACCCACGCTTTTCTTCATATTGAGCTCAACCGATACAAAATGGCTAGACCTCCATACAATGTTCCCAAACACTACTCCTAATAATTTGCAATGGAATAGAAAATAGTGTATTGACAATCTTGTCAATAACCCACATATAACAACTTTATTCTTGCATCTCAGATTCCAGATTTTTTGTGATGAAGTAATTGTCAACCTCTTGCACGTAACATACCATTGGTACAGGTATGAATGGAAACACCAAGGTTTGGCACATGTACATGGGATTATATGGTTGCCAAATGCACGAAATATGGACACCCTTGATTGGAATGATCATAAGAGTATTGAATCAACAACAACCTTTTTTGAACAATACATCACAACATGGAATCCATGCAGTCAAGTAGAGCAGTCCAATAGGAAATATACATCTTCTATTTGCGATCCATGCCTAGAAAACACAAATGTCATTTTAAGATCTGAACCTACCACAAATTATACTTAATTATATAATGTTGTTCAATGTCATACAAAATGTTATGAATTTACTTGCTTGAAAAAAAAGGGTATAGTTGTTGAATATCATTACAAAGCTCCTTGGCCTAAACAACTAATTTCAACATTGACAATCGACCATAATAATAACCCATGCTTCCAACCAACAAGGAATGACAATCATCTCAATGTTCACAACCCAGCCATGTGTGCAATATGGAGGGCAAACGTTGATTTCCAGCTAGTCTGTTCAAAAAAGGCAGTCCTCCAATATATTTCTAAATATGCATCAAAGTCAGAATGCAAATCTGAGAGCTATACCGACATTCTTAAAAGAATTGTTGCTTCAACAAATACGAAAGACACAGTTTTATTAGCATATCAAAGATTTATGATGGGCATTATAGTTGATAGAGACATCAGTGCACAAGAAACTTGCCATATGCTACTCAAACTCCCCTTAATTTCATGTACACGCCAATTTGTCTCCCTCAATGTTGGAAAAAAGGTCTTTAGATGTGTCACTAACTTTGCTCAAGCTTCAAAGGCTTCAATTTGTTACATATCAACTTACATAAGAAGACCACCACAGTTGGCAGACATTGCTTTGCTTCTATTAGCCCAACAATTTTCATACAACCAACATCGCAAAAAAAGGTTAGTGGCTAAAACGCAAATGTCAAGCAATTGTAAATGTCTATCCATAATATAAATCCTTGCCTATTGAAGATGACACTACATTTGAATCTTTATGTTGGAGTGAATTGCTCTTGTACAAGCCTTTCTGCAACATTGATGTCAACATAGGAACATCAACAAAAGAAATTATAACAAATTGGAATCTCCTTCATGGTACTCATTACATCCGATGGCATGTTAATGGTGTTCAAGAATAGCCCACTTCTCAAAATGATGTCGATCCACATCTAGAAGATCTTCCACAATCTACTAATAAAGACCTTTACAAATGGGAGTTCCTTTCACAAATGGGTACTTCAAACACCTTTAATATAACTACCCTTCAGATGCTTGGCAGACGTGACTATGACCTCCATTTTGATTGGAATGCATCCTTGCTAGATCAATCACTTCATATTACTGCTCCTCTATTCATTTCAAACAAAAAAACTCAACAGTCCTACTTCTTGCTAACATTGATTTACTTCGCCCAAGTACTTATGAACTTGTAGCGAATCAACAACTCGCACTAGATATTATAACCTACCACAATACACACACTTTTCCTGTCTCTCCTTTACACTTAATTATCCAAGGCACATAAGGTACTCGAAAATCTTTCCTTATTAACCGCATACGAAGTAAGCTAAATGTTTTGAGCAATCCAAAAGAATTTCCATTGCTTGTTCTTGCTCCAATAGGTGTCTCCACATATAAAATTCAAGCAACAACAATCCATGCAGCCCTACGCATTCTTATTAGAGAGTATTGTCCTTTAACAGGGCATTCCTTGTTAATGTTTTAGGAGAAATGCAAACATTTACATTATATTTTTATTGACAAGATGAGTTTACTAGGTCCCCATTACTCCTCAAAGTTGATAATAGATTGCGCTAAGCATTTCCTGCTAGACAACATGAGCCATTCGCAGGCCTCTCAATTATCCTCGTTGGCGATCTCGGCCAATTACCCCCAGTTATGGACAGACCATTATATACATCGCACTCCACACCACTAGCTTTATGGCATTGCTTTACCGATATCATGACCTTAGATGTTTTTTTCCAGCAACAAGGTCTCTCTAATTTGTAGATACAATTCTGCACTATTTTGCAAAATGTACGCAATGCAACCCCGCTACAAACAGACTGTAAAATTTTGTAGTCTCAGTCAACCTCTACACTTACAACCAATCAAAACAGGCACTTTGACCAGAAAATACATTTATTTGCCACCAATGTACTGCAAAGTCACACAATATAAAAATGCTACAACAGTTATACTTGCCAATAGCACGAGCACCCGCAAGAATAACTACAAATAGAGACAAAACATGTGATGAAGATGAACAACTCCCATTAGAAACTCTACTTTCTATAGATCAGCAAGTGATGCTTATTGCCAATTTATGGATTAAAGTTGGACTTGTTAATGGTTTGTTGGGACAAATAAAAATGATTGTCTACGATCCAGGTTCAAAACCACCTGACTTGCCAAAATATGTGGTTGTTATCTTCCCGCATTACACTGGCCCACAGTGGGATACTGCCAACCCAAGATTTCTTCCCATTACACCAATTACTAGAGGCAACCACACACAAATTCCTCTAACAATGGCTTGGGGTATTACTATCCACAAATCACAAGGGATCACACTCAACTTTGCAACAATTGACATTGGAAAGACAGAAAAATAGGATCTCACATTTACTACACTCTCTCTCATCAAATCACTGGATGGCATCTGAATTAATCCACCCTTCACTTATAAGAGGTTCTCCAAAATGCAAGGTGGAGCTACAACCAATGTCAGGAAAAAATAAGAAACTTGGTTGCTAAAACTATCAAAGAACAGAAAGAACAGATACTTCCAAAAAAATCAACCCATGGTATCGTACTGTCATACTATCACCTATTGTATTTCGTTTTACTGTTTTTATTCAGTCCCACAGGTCCTCACCAATGCACCTTGCAGGATCAGACACAAATATAATATGTTGCATAACTGGTTCAAATAGATCCAGGTACTCTTTCATTTGTTTATGCAATACTTTTGCAGCTTAACATACTTGTATTTCTCTTTTTCTTTCGCAGGCTAACAAAACAGGTATGCACACCACCCCCATCAACACATTTCACTCTTTATTTTTTTATCATCATTCCTCTCTTTCCATTATACCTTTCTCACATTAAAGCATCTCAAGTGTTACTAATTCAATTCAAATCTTGTCGTCTATGTAGGACATCAATATAGCTTCACTTTCCTACACAGGAAAAAAGCCTATTTCTCCCTCTTTCGTCTTCTACTATTTTCTCACTAACTTTTGCTTCTTGTTTTTATCTTCATCATAGATTACACAACCTCTACATAGTTTACTCCAACATGATAATCACATACTGCTCATCTCAGGTACATAGCCCCCCCTTCTCTTTTCTTCAATTTCCACATTTTTCAAAGTTTACTTTCGCTCAAGGTTCTTTCACCTTCTCATTTTTTTTAGCTCCTTGCAGGTACAAACATAATTGACTGTATAACATTCTGGCAATACTATTATGGGGCTTGGAGGGTGGTTTGTTTCTCTTTTGGGACCAACACATCAAAATGGTTGGGTTTATACAGTCTACAATACTGTCCTTTCTTATTTCTCTAGAAATAAAATATGTGTTTAGCATTTATTGCAAACCATACAATACATCATTGTAATGACATCATTATGATACTTTATGATAATATACATCATGCTGCCATTAACAACATGGGGGTTGGTGGGTGGTTTACTTCATATTTGGGAACAAATTATTAAATTGGTTGGGTTATGTACTACGCAAGAAAAATAGTCCACATTGGCTCCAAACTAAGAAAGACAGCTATGTAAAATCAAAATACTAATACCTTGTGCTACTGTACATCATGTTGCCATTGGTAGCATGGGGGTTGGTGGGTGGTTTTGTTCATTTCTGGGAACATCAAATTACATTGGTTGGGTTTTGTACAACTACATTTTTTTATATAATAAACATTTCACTTCTTTGCTGCTCTCCTTCAAATCTCAGTTCACTGTGTTTCGCAACTCACACCAAGAATTCACACACCACAATATTACATTGTTTGGGTTTTGTATAGTTACATTTTTTCATATAATAAACATTTCAATTATTTACTACTCTCCTTCAATTCTCAGTTCACTGTGTTTCGCAACTCACACCAAGAATTCACACACCACAATAAAAAATCCAACAGATACACCTCACCTATTGGCATCCTATTGCAGGCTTTTCCCCTACAACTGCTAGTTTATTAGTCCCTGCCTTTAGGCGGGAGACTAATGTTTTAACTTCACTTCTATTAATTAATTCCTACCTCAAGACATGGTTTATCCTATGCTCCTCGCTAATTTTTCTATTAAAGTGGTCTTTTTTATAATAATTTTTATTTTATGATTGGTTGAATAGTTTTTTCCTGTAGTATTTTCTTTTATATTTAGTGAAAATCATTCAATATTTTAAGGTGCACATTTTTCCATTATGAGTTGTTTCTTAGTGTAGCGTCGTAAATTGTACGCACTTGCTAGGGTGGTACAATTTCACACCTAGTTTAGCACCCGCCTTGGCGCATTTTGCATTTTGCATTGCATTTCCCCTTTAGCACTTAATTAATTAAATTAATTAGGTCTAAGGTTCTATTTTATCATCTCCCATATCATAAAGTTGGGCCCTTTTCATTAAAGTGTGCCCCTTTCATTTTATTCTTCCAATACATCATTTAATCAAAAACCCTAATTAGGTTCTATTTTGAACTCGGAGGCTTGATTCGGGGGTCAAAACATCTCGAAATCAGCTGTAACTTCGGGATTCACTCTAAAATCATCATATCCGACGGCCCTGAAAATTTGGTAAAAAGTTGTCGGGACCATGGCGCCCGACGTGCACATGGTCCCGGACATTTTTCCCGAAATTTTAGGAGCACGATCCAATCATAAAATAAAGCTTAACCCCAAGAAATTGGCGGGAGATTCAATCTCTAGGTCGGCCAAAAGACGAAATTACGACCTAGGGTTTCATACATAAGAGCTCTCTTTCTTCATTTGAAAGGATTTGATTTTTGGTTTCAAGGACCTTCTATGCAGCAAAAGAGCAGATCTTTGAAGACTTCAACAACATTCAACATCCATCCATCAAGCATTCATCAATTTCATTCATCCATTTAGGGCTTTGAAGACATTGAAGAACAATAAGGGATCACCGACTGAAGATTGGCTTGTACCCCTCCCTTGGGGTTGGGTATGATTTCATGTTGGTTTCATGTCTTTGCATAAGCTTCATTATATCATTTATATTCATGCTTTAGATCTCTTTGCATCTTGATTTGGAGCATTTACATTATCATTTACAAGCAATTAGGGTTTACTTTCTAAGTTGCTCTAGCTTGCTTACTTTCATTTTAGGATCTTGCACACACACAAGGTCTGCACACACATTATTTTTACAATACAACTTGGCTATTCGTGGAGGTGGAAATCACCAAAGCGGGCGTTTGACTAAGGCAAAACCCTATATAGCCACCCACCACACCTTTTCAGATATAAGTGCAGGTTTCGGAATTCGGACGACGCCGCAGGTTGCAGATCCGGGAGAAGCAGGCCGAGACAGCACTCCACACCAAATTGCAGAGAAAAGGACCAGGACAGGGGCGTGGAGTGCCCTAGTCCTGCCAGGACAGGGGCACTGGGCGCCTTGGTCCCTCTGTCAGACAACAACTTTCAGCAACTTTCTGACAGCTTTTCAGGTTGCAAAACAACAGTTTTAGGGGCAGAATCAGGACAGTGGCGCCCGCGCCCCTTTCCCGAACATTTTCATTCATATTTTAACACCGGGTACGCATTTACATTCTTGTCTTGTCCTTGTGTTTACAGCTTTCCATAGTTTAAGTTCAATTCTGCAATCTTGTTATTAGTTCATACTTGCACTTTGGGGTTGGGAATTGAACTTGCATCATTTTATCTTTCAATTACAACAAAGGAATAGAAATCCTAATAGGTAGCCTGTGGCTCTCTCTTCCACAAAAAGAAGTAGCCAATTGTGTGATACCTCTAGGCTCTTTCGTATTCCACAAATGTGTGATTGAAAGTGAGATTAGGGCATGTTTGCTTAGTGTCACTTTTTCCCCCACACACTTAGCTGTGGATGTGTCTTCTGCATGCAACACTAAGATACTTGTTGGTGTCTTGTAGAATGGCTAATGTGCAGGCTCCTGGAAAAAAAACTAGTTTGTTGTTATTCTTTATTTTGCTTCTATTGAACCGTGTTTCCATATAGAAGTCTTCAACACTCAGGAAGAGAAAGGCAAAGATTCTTGCTGAAAATCTTCTGAAAACATAAGATACTGACATAATTTCAGCTGCAGGTATCATATAATCCCTTTGTTTTGTTATGTTAAAATTATAAATAAATAGAAAATGGAGAAATCGTGCTCCTAACTCAGATTGAGCTAACACTCTGAGAGACTACATCATTGCTTGTATTTTGACGGCTCATTTTTGGGTTTCTTCATTTACAAATGCACATTTTATGCACACCATACTCAGATGCCTGCTATTGCACTCTACATATGGTAAATGAAGGCTCATATTTCTCCATGCATGCTACTGCAGTTTGGGTTCCTTTCAATTTGTATGTATCTTATTAGGTATCATTACTCATTTTTATAACAGAAAAGTACTTCCTTTGGCAAATGAGGTCCAGGGAAAAGTGTATAATCTATAGCAAACAAATGATCTTATCTTTTCTTGCTTAGTCTGCAGTTTGGATTTTGCTTGTAATTTTTTTATTACATTCATTGTAGTACCCTAGCTGATTGAGACATAATCGCGCTCTTCACAAGAAACACCTCTATTTCCAAACAAAATTACAGTGCTCTTAGTAACAAAGCATTTTTAAATGAGATTTTGTAATGAAATTGTGGAGGCTTCACATTGATACACAATATGTTGTTGGGTAAAGTATTCGAAAAGTTTTTGTTTGTTTCAATTTGTTCATATTTCTATACCCTACTCAAAAGAATTAAATTTTGAACAAGCTGAGAGGATTTTGGCAAAAGTTGACAAGTCCGTCTTTACACTTGCCAAATGTATATGCCTAAAAATATGCAAGGCTTCATCAAAAAACCCATTTTGTAAACATCTAGTAATTATTGCTTTCCATGGTACCACATCTCGCTCAGGCATTTATTTGAAAAGTATCAAAGCTTAATCAAAAGCACCATCTTGTGCATATCCCTTAATCATTTTAGTCCATGAGGCCAAATTGAAATGATGTATGTTATCAAATAAATCAAGTGTCTCTTTTATGCTTCCACATTTTGCATACACATCTATTAGAGTAGTCACAATCACAACATGAGACAAAAATCCACTTTGGATTAGTATTTGATGGATCTCTACAAACTTTTCCAAGGCTCCCATTCTACCACAATTTGTGAGGATGTTGGTAATGGTTCTTGAGTTTGGCTTTATGCCTTCTAGTTGTATTTGCTTAAAAATCTCTAAGGGTTTATCACCAAGATTATTTCGCACATATCTTGTACTTATTGCATTCCATGATGCCACATCTCGTTGGGGCATTTCTTTGAAAATCCTTGGAGCTTCATCAAGAGCACCATTTTCTATATATCCTGTAATCATTGTGTGTGTGGGAAATGAGGGCGACAGAAACGTAAAAGTCCAGTTTCAAAAGGCCCACACACCAATGAGACTCTTGGTGCAAGTTATAGGAACTATAGTGAAATAGCTCAACTTCCCAAGGGGTGTCCCATTGTTCTCTATCTCACAGGATCCCTGAAGTCAATACCTTTGCTCTCAGATCACTGAGAAAAGTGACTTAGGAATGACAACTCCAAGAACGAGTGATGTTTGATTATTATGCATGAATACATTCCTAGATATGTATGATATTGAAACTATGATGATTAATCTAGCATAAAGATGATGATAGGATCAGATAATTATCCTAGCAATGATATACTAGTCTAACATGGATATTCTGTGATATTAGAATGCTTCTAAATGCTTATTAAGATGATTTATCAAAGAGAGGCTAAAATGCTTAGTAAAATGACTATAAGTTTGATACACAAAGATTTCTATATATCAAAATGAGAGAATGAGAGCTCTATTTATAGGAAAAATAGGGCAATGGATGGTCAAGATTAGATAATCTTAACAAAGGCCAGGATTGAAAGTTAATCAATTCATGTTCACAATTCTCACCAATGAAATGGTGACAATTGTCAACAAGAGGTTGCTTGAGAGGAGATGAAAGAAGCATTAAATTCTTGAGAAGACATGAAGGTTACCTTAGGAGGTAAGGGTTAAGGTTAGACTAGGGTTATTCAATGGATAAAGCTTTTACCCAAAGGATAAACTCTTGTGTAAGGGTTAAAGAAATAACCAAAATTGAAGCCATGAATGCTTGATGAGACCCTTGGGTTAGATGAGGGTTGAGTTAGAGAGAAAGTCTCTAATCATGCAAGAAGGTTGAGTTAACCATTAATGGTTAGGAAGACTTTGAGGGTTAACTTGTTGAGGACATAAAGCCTTTAATGGTTTTCAAAGACTTTGGAGGCTTTGAGAAGTGACTTCTCTTTTCTTAGGATTGTGACAATATTTAGGAGATGGATTAGGCTAAATTGGAAGTGATTAGAAGAATCTAGAAGGGGGGTAAGGAGGCAAATGGGAGATGTAGGAAAATGCAAGTGGAGGGAAAATGATTTAATTAAAATAAAATTGCTTTATTTCAATCAAATAGATACTGTATACGGTGAAAATGGATAACAACAATATTGAAAGACCAAATGAATTCAACCACAAAACCCTAGCCTAACAACAACAAAGATCCACCATAACATATGAAGATTACCTAAGACAATGTAAATCAAATGAAATCACAAAGATTATACCATCACATGTCCAATAGGGTTTGGATCTCCATTCTTCCTATCTCCATTGATCTTGCTTGATATATTTGCTCTCAGATTTTATGTGCACAAGAGCTCAACAAAGAACGGAAGTGTGGTTGCAAGTAGGCTTGATCGCATATGAAAGAGTGTAGTCAATCGATCAGGATGCATAGATTCATTTGGGTTGATAATGAAGGAAGTATCCTCTTATATAGAAGACATTATATGAAATGGAGGGATAAGATTGGGAGGTGTAAAAGATAAATGGTCGACTATGATTAGAGGGTAGGTAGAGGAAATAAGAAAATAATGAAAGGGTAGGTAGTGTATGAATTAAGAGATGAATGACATGTGTCATGGGTAGACAAGGTTAATGAATTAATTAAATAAATAAAGATTTATTTAATTAATAGAAGAAGTGGGATCAATTAAATAAATAAGAAATTTATTTAATTTAGGAAAAGGATAATTTAAATAAATAAATGTATTTATTTAAATGAGAAATAAGGCTAGAAGAGGATAAATGAATTAATTAAATAAATAAAGATTTATTTAATTAATAGAAGAATTAGGCTAAAGTAATTAAATAAATAAAATATTTATTTAACTAGACATGACAATTTTAGGTGTCTACATTTTGCCCCTCTTTGAGACAATGTAGCTTGTCGCGTTGTTTCAAAGAAGATAATATGAATTGATACAAAGTTTCCCCAAGATGGGAATGATGTGCCCCCTCGAGAGATTGGATGAAAATGTCTGAAAAGATCGTAGACAATCTCTCGATAAGAAAGAAAGGCTAGAATGGACTGGCTAGATAGGATAGAGTGACAGAGTCATGGGATAAAGAAGACTGACTCGGGAAATTAGGGCTACGGCTAGGGCTAGGGCAGTCTATAAAATAGACCACGAGGGGAAAACATCCTCATTGTCATCCACACATCTAAGAGATCAAAGTGCAGAGAGAAAATAAATCAGCAACAGTCAGCAGCGATGGCATTGGTTCACAGATTCGATCGCGTTCGCCAATTTCAGAGGCCAACAGATGCAGGAGAGCCGGTAAGTACCACAAAACCTCTTTGTACTTTGTCACAATAAATGTTGTCATTAATGCATGCTAGGTAGTGCAATAAATGCATTTTAGATATGTCAAGCAAGGTCAAAAAACACTTAGGTGCGTCTGTGCAATATGTAAGTGCGTTTATGTAATGAAAGTGCATTTATGTCTTCTAGGCCAAATCGGCAGTTCTGTGATGAACATACACTGTCGATTGGATAAGCTGCTAAGAGGATACACTCAAGCAAGTCCTCGAGGGAAGACTATGATAGCTGATAGGGCCAAGATTGACAATTCTGTGATAGAACATACGTTGCCAATTAGGAAACTACTCAAGAGGATACACTCAAGCAGAGGCCCTAGGATAAGATAGATCGAGGCACTTTGTGATGAATAGGGAGTACCAAGACATAGTACTTTGTGATGAACAGGGAGTACTAAAATATGAGCAACACTTTGTGATGAATAGGGAGTGCAAAAGTGAGCAACACTTTATGATGAACAGGGAGTGCAAAAACACGTAGTACTTTGTGATGACAGGGAGTACCACTAGGATAGAAGCAACACTTTGTGATGAACAGTGAGTGCCACTAGGATAGAAGCAACACTTTGTGATGAACAGTGAGTGTCACTAGGATACAGTATCATAAGAACTTAAGATAAAAAGCAGCATTTTGTGATGAACAAGGAATGCCATTTTGACTAACATAGTTGATTTGCTTGACTGCAGGAGTACCTACCTATGCTGGAGTCACGGGAGAGATTCCCGTCGACTCAGAGGTTGCGACCGGAGCTGACATTTGAGGACCGAGCTGCCATTGAGGTTATGGGTTTGAGATTTATTTTGTATGTGCTTGAGTTTCGGGCGAACATGGGTTTGCTGACTGTACTTGCTGAGAGGTGGCACTCTGAGACATGCACATTCCATTTGCCAATGGGTGAGATGACAGTCACCTTAGAGGATGTGTACAGGATTCTGAGGATACCGATTGATGGGGAGTTGATTCCCTATGATCGAGATGGAGACAGGGAGGCATTGAGATGAGTGTTCCGGGATCTAGGACTGGAGATGAGGGCAAGACATGTCGCCTGGGACACCATGACAGCGACAGGACTAGCGCTACTAGGAGTGCTAGGAGGAGTGATCAACGGGTTCCTATGTCCAGATAGGGTGACACGAGGGTTGGCTGTGGGTTGGGGGAGCGTCTTGGAGACACTGGTGACACAACATACCAGATATGCTTGGGGACCGTGCATGCTGGCACATTTATATTATGAGCTCCATCAGTTCGTCTACCATGGATCCGTAGGATTGGGCTGCAGAGTTACATTTCTACAGGTGTGGGCATATGAGCATCTTCTAGTGACAGGACCGATACATTTCAGAGGTAGGGGTCATGGATGCAGCTTTGTGCACTTGTATGATATGATTACATCACAGCCATGGATTGGTAGGTTGGAGTACTGGCTTTGAGTCCTCGATGAGATTGACACTATGATATGGAGGCCATACCGAGAGTGCAAGAAGTGGGAGGATGACGTAGTGGATCTGCCATACACTTTCAAGAGCAGATATCTGATTGGGCGGACACCCTATGTACTGGAGAGGCAGTTGGTAGACAGGGTATGCAGGCAGTTTGGCAAGATCCAGCAGATGCCACGGGGTTCCGGTATGTATGTGTGGACAGTGTGAGACCAGGCACACTTTGGACCACTATTATCATATGATCAGGCCATGATGCAGTTGGTAGAGATGGTGCCCATGCCATGGGATATGTGGCTTGAGATTGAGGATGCAGGGATGGATGCAGAGTATACTGCATATTGGGTAGAGCATCCATTTCCACGCTTGACAGATCCAGGAGAGCTGATAGATGGAGATGGCAGAGGGGATGAGGATGATGATGGAGATGGTGGGGGTACAGGTTGACGGAGGAGGCGGGGTGCAGTAGGAGAGAGGAGGGTGGCTCTGTGGAGAGAGGGTGGAGAGGAGAGACAGGCTCGGGTGGTGAGGGGTCGCGGTGGGTTGCTATTACAGGTGCTAGTAGCACAGGGTCCTAGACAGGTGCAGGGACAGGTACAGGGGCAGGGGCAGGGGCAACCACATGAGCAGCCATAGGTATAGGCATAGGTACAGCCACCAGTACAGGGGCAACCACAGGTACAGGGGGCTGAGGAGGAGGATGAACTATTTGAGCTGAGGGAGATCTGCCAGGGACAGGCAGATGAGATCCAGGAGCTAGAGAGGGAGAGGGATCGACTCAGGAGATAGCTCAAGGACACTGAGCGAGAGCGAGATCAGGCTATCCAGCGCTACACTAAGGCTAAGACAACACTAAGAGCTAGGAGGCAGGTGGTAGAGGACACAGGGGCTGGATATGCTTATGTTCTGCGGGCAGGGGACGAGATAGGTTATTGGCAAGACCTATACTACGGGGCAGTGCCACCAGAGCAGCAGGCAAGGAGCTTCCACAGACCATCGCGGACAGCGACGACCATTGGAGGGAGTCACAGGAGACAGACGTCTAGTGGTGGGGTCATGGGTCCTCCACCACCACCAGATAGAGGGGACATGAGAGATGATCTTGGGGTGGGTCCTTCTAGGGCTCAGACTCCATCGAGGCCAGGTGGATTTTAGGGAGGGAGTTCATCATAGCCTTAGAGGGCTCTCTATGTATCAGTTTTGTACCATTTTTATATGATGATGTAGACACCTTCGGGTGATTTGTAGCCATATGATTTTGGCATCATTGTATCATGACACTTAAGATTATATATATATGAGATGATTCATCTTTGCGGTAGCTATATGCATGTGTACCTATGTGATGAGTTGTTTCATGATGTATGTTTCTATGTGATGTTTATGTTATGGATGCAAATATGTAGATGATGAAATGCAATATTTTTGTTCTTTTATGTTTTTAATATGTTATGCTAATGCAAATGTGAATGTATGAAATGCAGATGAATATGATAATGCAAATGTAAAATGTGCTAACATGTGTTGTGTGCAGAATGTGATGCAATTGTGATATCTATATGTATGTATGAAATGCTTATATGTGGTAATGCAGATGCAACTACATGAAATGCAAATATTTTTGGTGTGTCATTATACTCAGTCGTGTGATAGTAGGCTACATGGACTCGAGAAGGATGATGGAGGTCAATCAAGAAAGGGGGATGAAAGATAGAAGATATGGAAGTGAAAGAGCTTCTTGTGCGTTATCATCATTGAGCTTTATTATGGCAAGATACGTTATGACAATTGAGGCATATGTTTGACCCAGAAAGTCATTGTACCCATTTGCATGGAGATAAGACAGTCACAAACAAAGAATGCCCCAGTTCACACTAGACTCACAGTGTCCTCATATCCTTGGACAAGTCATAGCATTACTAAGAGACAATCCATAGACAACAAAGAAAAATAGGTGACGATACCCCATCCTCGCCTTTCTAGTCAAACACATCCTAGAGATAGAATCTCTAGTTAGAGACATCCTGGAAAAGCTAAAAGACATGTCACCAAAAGATAAAATCAAAAATGAAAATGAAGACTCGACACCAACTTCCACTGTAGTCCTCAAGTTTAGTGTCTCTTGTCACTTATATAAGTCTTATTTGATTGTGGTCACAATGTTTACTTTCACAAAAAGGATAGATAGCACTGAACCATATGTTGTTTGAGTCTGTTGAAAGATTTGATTTGTTGATGCCCATTGTTGCTATAGTGTCTCATCTGAAACTGACTGACTCCATGAAACTGATACTTTATTGCGGATCTATGATGCGAATGCTGCTTTATTGCGGATTGTGCGTGGATAGACTGAAGAAAAGTAGAAGAAACTGTACTCCTCAAAACATGTGATGCTCTTAGTTCCACACCCATCACTAGACGTAGGATTTGCCCTAGCCACAGATAGGAGTTGATTTATTAAGAATGGAAAGGGGTGAAAGGAAGGTTTATTATGAATGGCTAACTAATCTTGGGTAGATCAATAACAAGCCATGATGGGAATGTGTAAGTTTATTATGAATGGATAGGTTGTGAGTGTGTGCAAAGTGAAAGGATGAAATGGAATCCTGAAGGAGGGAGGAGCAATGTCTCTACGCATGGCGCCGGTAACCCGGTTTTCACCATGGTACTTGCCCAGGGCGCCACCAAAGTGGTTTTCACCGTTGGACGAAATGTTTTGTTTTTTTCTGTTTACTTTTTTGGATTTTTCAATTTTTTTGTTGTCACAAGGCACCTGTTTGCTAGGTTTTCACCAAGTAACAATTTTTATGTTTTATGATTTTTTTGTATTTTTGAATTGGGATACTCTGAAGAGCTATGTGTAAAACCTACGAAGGTGCATGTTGTTGGTAGGATCATCCAAAGGTTCACCCTCTGTGGTTGAGAGCTCATATGCACCAGATCCATATGCTATTGTAATGATGTAAGGACCAAGCCAGTTTGATTCGAACTTGCCCTTCCTCTCTCTGTCTTGCTGATTTTTAGGATTTTCTCCAAGAACTAAGTCGCCTACCTCAAATGTGTGAGGCTTGACTTTGTGATTGTAGTTGTGACTCATTCGTTGTTGATAAGCCTTGAGATGATTAAAAGCAGTTTGTCTTCGTTCATCTAATAGTTCAAGTTCTTGTAAGCGAAAGACCCTGTAGTCTTCATCACTGATAATGTTTTGCAAAGAGACTCGTAAAGAGGGTAACTCGACCTCAATAAGCAAGATAGCTTCAGTGTCATAGACAAGTGAATAGGGTGTAGCTCCTGTAGGTGTTCGGACGCTTGTGCGGTAAGCCCAAAGTGCGAGATTAAGTTGGATATGCCAATTGCGGCCAGCGTCGTCGACTGTCTTTTTCAGGATTTTAAGGATTGTTTTATTAGATGCCTCAGCTTGACCATTGCCTTGGGGATAATAAGGTATGGAAAAATGATGGGTAATATGGAAGCGGTCACAGAGTTCATAAACATCCTGATTTTTGAAGGGACGCCCGTTATCGGTGATGATGGAAACAGGAATACCGTATCGACAAATGATATAGTTGAGAATGAATCTAGCAATTTGTTTTCCAGTTACTTGTGTGAGAGGAACGACTTCGATCCATTTTGTGAAATACTCTGTGGCAGTGATAATGAATTTATGACCATTGGAAGAAGGAGGGTGAATCTTGCCTATGAGATCGAGTCCCCACTGACAAAAGGGCCAAGGAGTCGCAATTGGTTGAAGTTCTTGTGCTGGCACATGAATTAGGTCTCCATGAATTTGACACTGCTTACATTTCTTGACAAACTGATATGAGTCTTTTTCCATATTGGACCAGTAATATCCAGTTCGAATGAGTTTCTTGGCTAAGGTAGGACCACTAGAATGTGGACCACATATCCCTTCATGAACTTCACGCAATGCAATCTAAGCTTCGTCCCCTTCTAAACATCTAAGAAGAGTGCCATCTAGACCTCGACGGTATAGGATATCGGCTAAAATGACATATTGAGAAGATTGGTGAATGAAAGTGCGACGTTGATTATTGGATAGGTCAGGAGGTAGGATATTGTCACGAAGGTATGCAAAAATGGTACCATATAACCGGGACTCAGGACCGACAATACATATCATCTCGGTAGGAGTGATTTCATATGAGGGAACCAAAAGGTTATCCACCAAGAACTCATAGTGGGTCTCATTCAGTGGTAGATCAATTAGTGAAGCAATTGTAGCCATGGCATTCGCAACTCGATTCTGCTCTCTTGGTATCTGCTCAAAGTCTATCTTCGTGAAATGTTGTTTCAAGTCATCCACCATCCTTTTATAGGGCATTAATTTCTCGTCCTTTATTTGGTAGTCATCAGTTGCTTGATGAATTACAAGTTGAGAGTCCCCCAAAACACAAAGTTCCTGGATCTTCCACTGAACTGCAATCCGTAATCCAGTTGTTAATGCCTCATATTCTGCTATGTTATTAGTGTATGCGGGAAAAGTGGGCTGATAAAACTCAATATGTGAAAATATTGCTTGTCCACACACACACATAGGACTTCTTGGTGCAAGCTATGGAGTAACGACGTATTACTCAGCTTCCCAAGGTGGGTCCCATGGTTCTCTATCTTACAATGTCCCTCAAACCAATGTTTTTGCTCTCAGATCACTGAGAAAAATGGTTTAGGGATGGCAAATGCAAGAACGAGGGATGATTTGATGGATTTTAGTATGAAAGGTATGCTAAACTATGTATGATTTTAAAATGAAATAAACTAAATGATAAGATGACAAGATTAGTATGAGTACTATTCTAACATGATATATTTAGTCTATGATTGAGCTAAAATGATAAAGAAAGTATTCTAAACATGCATATTTAGACTAATTTCTATTCTGAAGAGAGGCTAAATGATGAGCATAAAATGATATATGAGAGCTTGAGTGTATTTGAGCATAAGTATGATACTACAAATTTTGAGGATGTTTAAAATGGAGGAATGAGAGCTCTATTTATAGCAAAAACAGGGCAATGGATGGTCAGGATTGAAAGAGTTGATCAAGGGTTGAGTTTGAAAGTTGGGGATCCATGTTTGCAATTTGCACCAATGAAATGGTGACAAGTGTCAACATAGGGTTGGGTTGAGAGAAGGGGTTGGAGACATTAAATGCCTAAGAAGACCTCATGGTTATCTAGAGGGTAAGGGTCAAGCTTAAGTTAGGTTTACCCAATGGATTAAGATTTAATCCTAGGATAAACCTTTGTGCAAATGATTAAGAGATAATCATGGTCAAAGCATTAAAGGCCCGATGAGACCTTTGGGTTGGGTAAAGGTTGAGTCAAAACAAATTCTTTAATCATGTAGGAGGGTTTGAGTTAACCATTAATGGTTATTGGAGACTTTGGGGGATTAAGTGGTTGAAGGTTGGAAGCCTTTAATGGTTATCAAAGACTTTGAGGAATTAAGTGGTTGAAGGTTGAAAGCCTTTAATGGTTATCAAAGACTTTGAGGTTTTGAGAAGTGACTTCCCTTTGCTTAGGGATGTGACAAAGTTTAGAGGAGGGGTTAGGTTAATTAGAAGCGATTAGAAGATTCTAGAAGGGATTAGAAAGGGGTTTAGGATTTTGCAAGTGGATGGAGGGATAATAGGATTTAATTGAAATAAAGTAATTTAATTCAATTTGGTTGCAATTTGGGGAAATTGAATAAATTAGATTTATTCAATTTTAGGATAACTATTTAATTAAATTTGAATTTAATTAAAAGTGGATAGGGGGGATTTAATTGAATAAAATGATTTATTCATTAAATGGGTATAGTGAATTTTATTTAAATAAATTGAGTAATTTACTTAATAAAATAGAAGAATGTGGATAATTTAATTAAATTGGATTTAATCATATAGAGAAATGAACATAAAATATTCATTTAGGAATATGGTCATTTTTATACGTCTACAATTAGTGCAGGGAAATGATAATCGATATGATTTTGGTATAGAATCCCCTTGAGGAGTTATGAAGAGGATGCCAGCTCCTACTCCATGTTGTGTGTATGAGCCGTCAAAGTATAGTTGCCAAGGCTTTGCATGTGACACTGTTAAAATGGATTCATCTGGAAATTCTGAAATTAGAGGAACATCATCTAACATGGGAGCATCTGCTAACTGATCTGCGATAGCTTGTCCTTTTATTGCTTTTCTGTCCACATACTCGATGTCGAATTCACTCGGGAGCATCACCCATTTGGCTAGTTGCCCAGTAAGTGTTGCTTTATTGAGAAGGTATTTCAATGGATCGATCCTTGCAACCAACTTAGTTTTATGAATTAGCATGTAATGTCATAATTTATGTGAAGCAAAGACCACAACAAAACATGCACGCTCAATTGGTGTGTAATTTAGCTCATATCCCACCAATGTGCGACTGATGTAGTAGACTGCCTTTTCTTTGCCCTCAGCAACCTGTTGTGCTAAGAGTGCCCCCAGTGCTGTTGAAGTAGCTGATATGTATAGTAATAGAGGTTGATCTAGAACTGATGGCATCAAAACTCGCGGATTCAGAAGATAATCTTTGAGTATCTGGAAAGCCTGTTGACAGTTATCATCCCATTTGAATTTGATGTTTTTATGTAGCAAGTGCTGAAAAGGATTACACTTATCTGCAAGTTGTGTTATGAATCTTCGTATAGACTGGAGTCTCCCTTGCAAAGATCAAAGTTGACTGATATTTTGTGGTGGTTGCATCTCTAGGATGGCCTTGACTTTTGCTGGATCGGCTTTGATTCCTCTTTTTGATACAATGAATCCCAGGAGCTTCCCAGAGGTTACTCCAAAGACACATTTCTTGGGGTTTAATCTTACTTTGTATTTTTCCAACAGATCAAAGACGACTGAAAGTATGTCCAAGTGTGTATCTCTGTCGACTGATTTGCCCAAGAGATCGTCAACATAATCTTCCATAGTAACGTGCATGAGATCATGAAAGATAGTAGTCATGGCTCTTTGATATGTAGCGCCTGCATTTTTTAACCCAAAGGGCATGACATTCCAACAGAAAGTTCCCCAAGGACAAGTGAATGTTGTTTTGTGGTGATCCTCTGATGTGATTTTTATTTGATTATAACCAAAGAATCCATCCATCAAAGATAACATTTCATGACCTGCTGTGAGATCTACAATCAAATCTATGTTTGGTAATGGGAAGTCATCCTTAGGACAAGCTTTGTTGATGTCTCTAAAGTCTGTACATATTCTGATGCTACAATCTGGTTTACTGATAGGCACTAAGTTGGAGATCTATTCAGGATAATCAATTGGGCGTATGAATCCAACATCCAATAATTTTTCAAGCTCTGCCTTGACTAATAATGCCACTTGTGGATGCATCTTTCTTAATTTCTGTTTCACTGGTTTTGCCCCCAGTTTAACTATCATATGATGCATTACCAAATTCGGATCCAATCCAAGCATATCAGCATATGACCATGCAAAATTGATTTGTCACTCTATGAAGAAACTAATGAACTGTGATCTTTCTGTCGTTGTCAAAGATTGAGCCAGGAATATGTTATGTGGACTTTCTTCTGTACCAATGTTTGTTTTGATGGTTTCCTCTACCAACATAGATGATTTTTCTTCATAGGATGCTGGGATAATGTCGATCCTTCCATCCTCAGGTGCCTCATAGAGGTTTTCACCCTCAGATACGTCCTTTCTTTTTACCTTTTTGGGGTCAGACAGTGCCACAACGTGGTTTTCACCATAAGACCGTTGATTTGTTTTTATTTTTATGTTTTTGCGACTGGAAGGCCCGACACCCTCACCAAAATATGCCACACTGTTGAGTTCTATAGTGTATCCTACCTTATGGTCCCCAAGGGGAAGATCATCTCGCATGCCTAGATAATCAATAAAGGCTTCATCATTTTGGAATGTATCGAACTGTGTAGGTCTTTCATGGTCCTAGTCAATAAGTTGGTGGTGAACAAGGGGAAGGCCTTTGATGTCTTCGAAGTTAGCGGGGCTAAGAGTGAAAATGCAGTTATATTTAGGTATGTCGAGGTAGTCATCGAGGTCATCATTGGCACTCTCCTCATCTGTCTCAATCGTGAACGAATCCAAATTATCATCACTAGTAGCGCATTCTGGGACAGGTGTTCTCATTCTATGTGATTTCGACCTAGAACCTAGAGGTAAGGACTATATGGGGTCCTCAGGGGTTGTTTCTTGACCAACTTTCTATAAAATTCCTCTTCTTCTGTGGGTTCATCTAGTTCTCTGAATGTCTCAGTGAGTTCATAGTCATTGGAGGATTTGTCTGAATCCCATTCCCATTCATTGGAGTCTGTGGAATAGCGATTCTCTTGTTGAATTTTGGCAGCTTTGATTTGTAATGCTTCTCCTATCTTTTGAGTGTTTACCTTGGAAGTCATGAAACCAAGTCCTTTCGAGCGTTCCTTTTTGAATGTCAATTCAGGTTGTAAAGGTTCAATGATGCCTTCCTTCCTTAAGCCAAGAGGACTTTTGCCATCATACCCAAATTTTTGTAGGATCTTGAATCCTTTGCCATACTTTTCACATGGTATGCTGATGTGATCTTGTGTATCATTTTCAAGGTCTTTGTAAAGCATGTTGTATAAGTCTTCTTCTTCCAGTTCACCCCATCTTTGAAAGATAGTAGGGTCCCATTTCAGTATAATGATAGATACCTGCTTATTAGGATGTGGTCTTCCATATTCTTTTGGTGAACTCATAACTTGTTGTAAGCACATGGTTTGATTCAAAGTGTATTCACCCATGCCCTTGTCCTGAAATTTCCCTTTAAGCTCACCTTGTTTTGATGTCAAAGGTTTTAATGATTCAGGATCAATGTATGCAGAAGAAGGGACAACTTCCCTATTACTTGGAATGATCATCTCAGTTTTCAGTCTCAAGTTATTGCAGTATATGTATGGATTAGGATCACCATTAACTATTATCTCAACTCCATTGTGAGGAAACTTAATGCATTGGTGATATGTAGATGGGACTACCCTCATTTCATGAATCCAAGGACAACCTAGTAATATATTGTATGTGAGATCTAGGTCCAGGACTTGACAAACCACATCCTTCGTAACTAGCCCAACTCTAAGAGGCAAGGTGACTGTGCCTTTGGATGAACGCTCTTCATCATCATATGCCTTGATGGTAATTTTGTTTGTAGAATTCATAGCTTTATCAGAATATCCCAATTGTTTAAGAGTACTCAATGTACAAATGTTTAGACATGCTCCTCCATCTATCAGGACTCGTTTTATTCGATGTTTGTGTATGAAGGCTTCAATGTGTAATGGTGCATTATGTGGCTGACTTACATAGGCGTAATCGGCTTCTGTGAATGTAAGGGAGTGTAGAACAGAAAGGTATCCCACCATGGCTTGAAACTAGTCCACGTTCAGATCAGTAGGGACAATAGTGTCTCTCAAGATTTTGTCAAGAATAGCTTTATGTGCGGGGGATATGCGTAAGAGCTCAAGGACTGAGATAAGCGCGGGTGTCTTCCCTAACTGTTCTGCAAGGTCATACTCAGGTTTGGTCGATGAAGAAGCAATATTTTTAGCTGGAGCACCTTGCAAAGTGAATTTACCTCGATGAGTTGTAACATTACATTCATAGGTAGGTTCAAAAGAAGATCCAATTCCTTTCAGGACGATCTTGGGTCTTTGGGTAGAATTCTCAGGCGTTTTGTCCTTGATGATAATGGTAGAGACATAATTGTCCATCGAAATGTGATTGATAGTGGAATCATAGTTATAGGATGCTCTGGTATAGTTGGTTTGGTCATTTGTGGCTTTAGCTTTTCCCTTGTCATGTTTTGGGAATGGTTCTTTAAACATTTCATGTTCTTGATTGGATGAGTGTCCTTCAATCTCAATGTCACCTCTATCAATAAGATCTTGTATGATGTTCTTCAGCCGATGGCAATTTCTTGTTTTATGTCCTTTGCTCTTATGAAATTCACAATAATCATCATCATTCCACCAATTTGGTTTAACCTTTGGCTCATATGGAGGAAAATCTGGAATTGTGATTATCTTGTTTGCCACTAGCTTTTTGAAAACTGATTCAAGTGGTTCTCCCAATGGGGTGTACTTCCTTCGTGATTTGGAAGTTGTTTGAGTATTCACTTGATTGTTTTTAGAACTTGATCCAGAAAAAATGATTTTTGGTTGTACCGTATTTGCATCCACAACACCATCATTGACTGTGTTCTTGTTTTTATTCCAAAATCTTGGCTTATCTTTTCCTTTAAAGTCATCTTTGTTTTCTTTGAATATCTTAATGACTCCTTGTTCACTTAGGACTTTCTTTGTTGCTAAGCCTTTTTCAATGATGTTGTTGAAGGTGGACAAATAAGCTTTTCTTAGGTCATAACCAATGTCTTTGTTAACATTTTGGGTGAACATCTCTACCATTTGTTTTTGTGGAATTTCACAAGAGCATCTGCTGGCTAAATTCCTCCATCTTTGTAAAAATGATGAAAAAGATTCTCCATCCTTTTGCTTGGTGTTGCACAAAGTAGTGACTGATATGTCTGTCTCTATGTTGTACAAATGCCTCAGCTAAGTCACCCCATGACTTAATTCCAAGTGGAAGTTGGGAGAACCATTCCATAGCTTGATCACCTAAGCTTTGTGGGAATAATCTCATCAAATATGTCTCTTCTGCTGCTACTTCAATGCAAGCTGTGAAAAACTGTCTTATGTGTGCCTTAGGATCCCCTTTTCCTCTTTACTTATCAAACTTAGGTGTCACAAAGTGTGTAGGAAAAGGAGGCATTGGAATGCTTTTGTCAAATGGATAGGGACATATGTCTCTCATTGTGTAAGTTGGCTTCGGTGTATTTATGTCCTCCATTTTCTTTTGTAAGTCCTTAATTTGTTGTTCCAAATTGTTCTTAGGTGGAGATTGACTTCTTGGACCATACCCCTTGCTTGAACCACCGGGTGGAGGAGCATGTTTCATATATGGATGGTATTGATCATACACATGTTCATATGGAGGAGGTCTATAATGATGCTGCGTATATGGACCACTTGGTATAGAGTCATGATGAGGAATGAAATATCTACTTTGTCCATGTATACCATACTCTATAGGAATGCCATGAGTTTGTTCTAGTGCATTGCCCCCAAATTTGATGCGGGGTTTCCTTGTGTCCAAATTTTGAGCATGCCTTTGAATATCCAATTGCTTTGGTGGTTGGTCCTTAGCATTGGCATGTGATTGAGTATGTTTTTCTGCATAAGACTTCCATAATGGTCTGCGAAGGTGTGTATCATATGCTTGACCATGTGTATGTGGGACCTCTGGTTTTTGAAACAAAGATGATGGTGGTTCAGGCACAAGATGTGGTCCTCTATTGCCTCCACTATTAGGCCTCCTTTGATCCATGTTGAGGTGAGGTTGTGGCAAAGGTCAATTTTCCATTATTTGAGAATGTCAAAATCATGAGGGATCTTGGCTCCACTTTGTGCCATCACTTGTAAGAAATATTGTCTATCTCTCCTCATTATTTCCTCAACCAATCGATTGAAATGGGGATCCATAATGGTGTCTTCCACTTCTGCTGAATGTACGGAAAAGTTGTCCATATTCTCATTGTGTGTATCATTGTTGTTTGTAGTATCCATGTTCTCAACATTTGGAATGTTTCTATAAGCATCCATGCCAGGTAATGTGTTATGATCAGATTTGAAAAAGATATCATTGTCATATTCATAGGAACTCATGTTTGCGGACTCTTGAGCCTCTTTAGTTTCTCTCCTAGATTTTTGGGAACAGGTTTCAACCATGAACTAGGTATTGACCAAGATGTGTGAGACTAGATGAATATGGAAAGAGTATGGAAGACCAAGAGTTGGATGGAATGTAAATGAATTTGAAGTGTACTTGCAATGTCCAAAGTGTAAGACCAAGTATGTATGTAGTAGAGTAGGTGTGACTTCCAAAGAGATGATAGTTTCTCTTGATGAGGTAAGTTGACCTTGACTCTAAGTAAGACCAAATGAGACCCAAAGGTGATAGACCTTGATGAGGGACCACTTAGCAAAGTGTTGTTGTATGTAATGTGTTGACAAAGCATGATGAGGACAAGTAAGTGACCTTTTGACTCAAGTTTAGACAAATGTGAATGTAATGCAAGATGTAAAGCAATGATGGATTTTGTGAGACCCAAAGACAGGTTGACTGCTAGATGAAAACTTAGAGAGATACCTAGGAAGCTCAATAAGTCTAAAACTGATTGTTCCTTGTTTGTTGGATTATGAAAGTTTTTAATTCTGAACACAGACGTGCCTATATACTTCATAGACACACTCAAATGACACAGATGCTATTTTGTCAGACACAAACACACTTGAATGACACTGGCGTGGTTATGTCAAACATAGACGTGTTTCTAAGATGTTATAAGTGCAATGTTGCTCAAGAGAACACAGACGCGTTTCTACCCTTCACAAACGCGGTTATATGACACAGACACGGGTCTATCAAACACATACACATTTCTAAAAATTTTGTGCAATTTCTCCAATCTGTGAAGTGACTTGTTGTGACCAAATCTGAATGTTTGACTATTTTTCGTGACAAGAGGACACAATGTTGATGAGGACTCAATGTTTGCAAGTGTTTAGACCCAAAAATGACTCAAAGAAAAGTGTGTTGTTTGATGTAAAAATGTTTTGCATACACTTGAAGACACAAAAGACACTATGTTTTAATGTTTGGTCTTGAATGTTTGAATGTTTAAAATAAGTCAAGCACAATTCTTTTGGCTAGCCAGGACAATAGTTGTTGATTCCCACATGAGGCTATGCTATTCAGAGTGGATACTTAGATGCTTGACTCCACTGGCTCCACCCTCGGCACTCACTTCTCGGGGCAGCCAAGCATCAGTCCCAATGAAAACTCCCCATGGTGAACTTTGTATCTCTACTAAGAACCGTATGTGTGTGGGTCGCTCCAGAGGTCTGACCTCCTACCCCAAAAACTAGAAGGATTTTGGCTTCTAAAACAAAAAGGTGCTAGTAAGGGCATCCGCTCATGTGGCCATACATGCAGCATTTTCAGCTCTGTAAATACAAAAGGCTCCCAACTAGTAGGGGTTACGCCCTACAAATGATCAAATAAATTTGATCAAATGGGTTTATGGGGAGACATAGTGTCGGTATGAACTAATCAGCACACGTTATCCATAGTTTTCACCATGAATACAGTTGTTTATGGTGGTTCGGAAAAGGTGGGTTTTTCCTCGCTACCACTTGGGTCGTTCTCTCCTCACTAGTAGTCCTAATGACCACACGGGGAGACAGGCCCTCTAAAGATTAAACAAAAAGAGCCTATTGCTCAAGACACAAAAGATAATGGTAAAATTTTAGTGCACCAATTGAAGTGTTTGCTAATCTATGAAAACAAGGCACACAATGAAAGATCAAAAACCCTTGCTAAGATCCTGCAACAAAGATTCGTTAGTGTAGCGTCGTAAATTGTACGCACTTGCTAGGGTGGTACAATTTCACACCTAGTTTAGCACCCGCCTTAGTGCATTTTACATTCTGCATTGCATTTCTCCTTAAGCACTTAATTAATCAAATTAATTAGGTCTAAGGTCCTATTTCATCATTCCCTACATCATAAAATTGGGCCCTTTTCACTAAAGCGCGCCCTTCGCATTTTATTTCTCCAATACACCACTTAATCAAAAACCCTAATTAAGTCCTATTTCAAACTTGGGGGCTTGGTTTCGGGGTCAAAACATCTCGAAATCACCTGTAACTTCGGGATTCTCTCTAAAATCATCATATCCGACGGCCCTGAAGATTTGGTGAAAAGTTGTCGGGACCGTGGCGCTCGGAGTGCAACATGGTCCCGGACATTTTTCCCGAAATTTTAGGAGCGCGATCCAATCATAAAATAAAGCTTAACCCCAAGAAATTGGCGGGATATTCAATCTCTAGGTCGGCCAAAATACGAATTTACGACCTAGGGTTTCATACATAAAAGCTCTCTTTCCTCATTTGAAGGGATCCGATTTTTGTTTCCAAGAACTTCATATGCAACGAAAGGGCAGATCTTTGAAGACTTCAACATCTTACAACATCTTTCTATCAAGCATCTATCAAATTCATTCATCCACTTAGGGCTTGGAAGACATTGAAGAACAATAGGAGATTACCGACTGAAGATTGGCTTGTACTCCTCCCTTGAGGGTTGGGTATGATTTCATGTTGTTTTCATGTCTTTACATAAGCTTCAATACATCATTTATTCATGCTTTAGATCACTTTGCATTTTGATTTAGAGCATTTACGTTATCATTTACAAGCAATTAGGGTTTACTTTGTAGGTTGCTCTAGTTTGCTTTCTTGCATTTTAGGACCTTGCACACACACTAGGTCTGCACACACAATACATTTTACAAAACAACTTGGCTATTCGTGGAGGTGGAAATCACCAAAGCGAGGGTTTGACTAAGGCAAAACCCTATATAGCCGCCCATACACCCTTTTCCAGATATCACTGCAGGTTTCGGGATTCAGACGACGCCACGGGATACAAATCCGGAGAAAGAAGGTCGAGACAGCACTCTGTATCAAATTGCAGAGCAGAAGACTGGGACAGGAGCATTGGGTGCCCTGGTCCTGCTAGGACAGGGGCGCTAGGCGCCCTGGTCCCTGGGACAGAGGCGCTGGGCACCCTGGTCCTCCAGACAGACAGTTTGCAGACAGCTTTCCGACAGTGTTCCAGAGTGCAGAACAGCAGTTTCCGGTGCAGTTTTCAAGACAGTGGCGCCCGCACCCCCGTCCCGAACATTTTCAGTCTGATTTTGACTCCGGGTACACATCTGCATTCTTATTTCATCCTTGTATTTATAGCTGTTCATTGTTTAATCTCAATTCTGCAATCTTGTTATTAGTTCATACTTGCATTTTGGGATTAGGGTTTGAACTTGCATTACTTGATCTTACAATTTCAACAAGGGAATAGAAATCCTAATAGATATCCCATGGCTCTCTCTTTCACCAAAAGAAGTAGCCAATTGTGTGATATCTCTAGGCTCTTTCGTATTCCGTAATGTGTGTCAAAAGGCAGGATTAGGGCATGATTAACCTGGTCTCGCTTTTTCCCCTACACATTTTGGTGAACCCGACGTGAATCTATCATTGCTTCCTCTTGCATTACATTTGTTAGATCTAGATCTAGATTTAGTGTGTTTTCATTTCATTTTTATTAAAGAGAAAAAAAAAAAAGTGTGTTTCTTTGCATTGTGTGTTTAAATTTTATGCAATCTTTTCAAAATGTCAGATTTTTATTTGCAAAATGTTCATGCTTTTGATGATTATTATGAGTATAGCCAAGATGAATTAGATGAAGCTTTAGATGAGTTTTTAAACCCTAAAGATGCCAAACCTTCATTTTACCAAAAACTCATAAACCTTGTTACTATGCCATTTAGGTGTGATGAGAAGGATGAGTCGAATGATTCCTCTCAAGGATACATTCCTATCAACTCTTCCCCTGAATCTAGTAACATGGTTGTTTTCAATAATCCCCTCTATGAGGAGATGTCTCCTTTTGAATCAAAAGACAAACCTTTTAACCGATATGATCATGCTTTGTTGGATGATGCTCTTGATGACTTTGTGGCTTTATCGAAATCTTTAAACAAGAACAAGGCCTCTAAATTGGTTAACATGATAAACTTGAATGAACATAATAAGCCTCTCTTTGAAGTCCAAGGTGCTTATCCTTCTCCCACCTTTCAAGTTCTTAAATCACCTCTCCTTACTGTCCAAGGAAGGTATGATCATGATTCCTTTCGTACCCCGAATAAACCAATCATCACCGTGCAAGGAAGAAAACCTGTAAGTCCTTACAGTTATGCTAAACAAATAACTAGAGAGAGTTATCATGCGGTTGCCCATAGTTATCATACTAGAAATAATAGGCAACCTAATCCTCCTCCTGTTATTCCAGTTTCCCTTCCTAATCCTCAACCAATTCTTCCTCAAGCTCCCCGTATTTCGCAAGTTATGGGTAAGGAATATGATCTCATAGAACAACTTAAAGCTACCCCTGCTAAGATATCCCTTTGGGATTTGATTCAAACTTCTTCCGCTTATCATGGAATGTTACAAGATGCCTTGAAAGATTTGAATGTTCCTCCACCGAATACATCTAGTAATATAGCATCTTTTGTTAACTCTGTGATGAATCCTAAAGCTCAAATTGTGTTTATCCAAGATGAGTTGCCTACGAGTGAAATTCAACAACAATATGATCCCTTGATGATTGTGGTTATCATGAAAGACACTGCTATAAGACGAACACTAGTAGATAATGGCTCTGGCCTTAATGTGTGTAGCATTAATTTATTGCATAAGATGAATGTGGATACGTCTCTTATTGAGCCTGACTCTGGTCCCATTCGTGGCTTTGACAATGTGGCTAAGACTTCATTAGGTATCATCACCTTACCTCTCACAGTGGGACCTGTTACTTTTCCAACTCCTATCCATGTTATGCCAGGAAATTTAACATATAACTTGTTATTAGGGAGGCCTTGGATTCACAGCATGCAAGCTGTCCCCTCTACATTGCATAGACAAGTTAAATTTATTTATAACAATAAGACATATACCTTGATAGGCGATACTAATTTTCAAGCTTGTCTACAAACATCTACTTCCAAAGGGAGTTCTTCTAAGCCATCCTCGTCTAGTGATGACTCTTTAAACAAGAAACCTATCGATGAATCCTCGCTCTCCGATGATCAGAATTCTTTGGATGAGTCCGGAGCTCCTGAAGAGGATCCTTCTCGACTTGAAACTACACATAAAAAGGATTTTGATCCTGAGAAGGTTCTCGCAGAGGATGATTGGGGATCTCTTGATTTTAACCCTACCTTTGTAGGTGAATATAAGGTTCCTTCTAGAGAAATTAAAATTGAAAAGAAGGAAGAAGCTGAAAATCATAAAGTTGAAAAGAAAGAAGAAGTTAAAAATCAATCAACCTTACCTAAATCTATGAGTAATAATTTTGTGGCCGCCTCTCAAACTTCTTCTCCTCACATCTATAATTATGAAGAGTTTGATTCTTTGTCTTATGAAAAACCACCTTCTCTTCCTGAAATGGCTGATCGTTATGGTCGTGGTTTTCGCATTTTTGCTAAGCACGGGTATCATGGAAAAGGTTGTGGTGCTCATGAACAAGGGATAAGAGTTCCTCTAGAGACTAATTTTCACAATTATGCCTTTGGACTTGGCTATAATCCCTGCAGACGTACTAAAGCTTCTAAAAGACCATACATTAGTGTTAATGCTATTTCTACATCTCTATCAATGCAGCACCCTGAGTATATTGATGGGGATCCTTCGGGTGATTGTGCTTTGGATATCTTCCCTACCGATGATGCTTTAGCTGAGTTCTTGGGAGCTTATGACACTCTTCCTCGTTATCATCACAATAGGGGACTCCCTTATTGTTTGAACACTGAAGCCTATTTTGGAAAAGAGATTGATAATGATGAGATTGTGAAAGAATTCCCTCAGTTAAAGGACACTCCTCAACAAAGTAATCTTCTCATAAGTGACACCACTGATGTTAAGATGGATCCTTGCAATAAAGAGAAAGTCATTAAAATTGGGAAATGTTTGGATGAAGAGGAACAGAAACAATATGAAGAACTATTGCATGAATTCCCTGAGATCTTTGCTTGGGCATATTCTGACATGGCTGGTATAGATCCTAAGATTGTTACTCATAATATTGTCTTAGTTCCTGATGCTAAGCCCGTGAAACAAAAGATTCAAAAAATGAATCCTAGGGTGGCTCTGCTTGTTAAGGCTGAGATTGAAAAATTATTGGAGGCTGGATTTATCCGCCCTATTGACTATTCCCCATGGATTTCAAATATTGTCGCTGTGGCTAAACCAGATAACAAAATAAGAATGTGTACTGACTTTCGAGATTTGAATAAAGCTTCCTTGAAAGATGATTTCCCTCTTCCAAACATTGACATGATAGTTGATTCTACGGCAGGACATGCCTTGTTATCCTTCATGGATGGTTTTTCAGGTTACAATCAAATTTTTATTAACCCTCAAGATCAATTCAAAACTGCTTTCACCACTCCTTGGGGTACATTTTGTTGGATAATGATGCCTTTTGGACTTAAAAATGTCGGTGCGACTTATCAACGAGCGATGACCCTTATCTTTCATGATTATATGCATAAGATTTTAGAGGATTATGTTGATGATATTTTGGCCAAATCCTTTCTTCGCATGGATCATGTTAAAGTCCTTCGTCAAATCTTTGAAAGAATTCGTAAATATCACATGCGCTTGAATCCCCAAAAATGCATTTTTGGTGTGGATAGTGGAAAAATATTAGGGTTCATAGTTTCGCATCGTGGGATTGAGGTGGATACTAAGAAAATAGATGCTATTGTCAACATGTCACCTCCTAGAAATGTATCTCAACTTAAAAGCTTGCAAGGAAAGATTCAAGCTATTCGTAGGTTCGTGTCTCAGCTTGCGGATCGTACCTTTCCTTTTACTCAACTTCTTAAAAAGGATATCACTTTTCAATGGAATGAGGATTGTCAGCAAGCATTTGAAGATTTAAAAGTGTATTTGGCTAGTCCTCCTATTCTTCAACCTGCCGAACCTTCTAAACCCTTCCTTCTGTATACAGCTGCTTCCTCTCATGCTCTCGTAGCCTTGTTGGCATAACATGATAAAGATGGTAAGGAATGTCCGGTTTATTACATAAGTCGTACCTTACTCGATTATGAGACCCGATATTCTGCGATAGAAAGACAATGCTTAGCCTTGGTATTTGCGACTCAGAAATTGAGACATTATCTTTTGAATTTAGAAGTCCATGTCATGGTAAAGTTTGATCCTTTGAAGCATCTTTTCTCTAAAACTGATTTATCAGGACGTCTAGCTAAGTGGGTTATGATGTTAACTGAATTTGACCTTAAATTTGTTTCACAAAGAGCAATTAAAGGACAAGCATTGACCGATCACTTAGTTGAGGCCCCTTCACCTTTCTCCTTCCCTAACCCTGAGTCCTTTCCTGACGACTTCATTCTTTCTATAGAGAAAGATGAAACTTGGGAGTTATACTTTGATGGCTCTAAGTGTCGTACGAGATCGGGGGCAGGTGTTGTTCTGATTTCTCCTACAAAGAAGTCCATTCCTTTATCATATCGTCTAACTTTCCTGTGTACCAATAACATTGCTGAGTATGAGGCTCTTATAGCGAGAATAAAAGCAGCCTTAGCTCTGAATATAAAACACATACATATCTATGGAGATTCGCAATTGATTATAAGACAAGTAACAGGAATATATCAAGCAAAACAAGACAAATTATCACAATATAAAGACCTTGCTATCTCTTTATTACAAAATTTCGATTCTTATACTATGGAACCTGTTCCTTGAAAAGATAATTGACATGCGGATGCAATGGCATGTGTGGCTTCTCTGGTATCTTTAGAGGACCCTGTGGTCGATCTTAAATTCGTTATTCACAACCTTATTTCTCCAGCTATTGTAGATGATTCTAGCCGGGTAACATGTTGTGACTTTGTAGACTCAGACGAATGGTACTCGCATATCGTAAGATATTTGACTGATGGTACCTTTCCCGATTCCGCTAATAGGAACACTAGGGCTAGAATCCGCAAGCTGTCTGCTAGGTATATCATTCTTTCTAATGTCCTATACCGAAGGGGTCATGATGGTCTTCTCCTTCATTGTCTTAACAAGTCGGAAATCCCTGTTGCTCTTGAAGAGGCACATTCAAGTGCCTGTGGGGGGCATTTTGGGGGAAAATCCTTGGTTCATAGATTGCTTCGTATGGGATACTATTGGCAAACTATGCAGAAGGATTCCTTTTCATTTGTTAAAAAATGTCATCAATGTCAACAACACAATAATCTGATTCATGCTCCTGCCCAAGAACTTCGTTCTCAAGTAGCTTCTTGGCCTTTCTCCGCATGGGGTTTGGATCTTATTGGAAAAATCTCTCCTCCTTCATCTCAAGGACACACCTTCATTATAACCGCAACAGATTACTTTACAAAGTGGGTAGAAGCTATTCCCCTTCGCTCTACTACTGCTGAAGTGATTTGTCAATTTCTTCTAGAAAACATTATTTCTCGATTCGGGATACCTTCCACTATAATCTCAGATAATGGGACATCATTTAAGAACAAGGACGTGAAGAAATTCCTCGAGAAGTATCATATCAAACATCGATTTTCTACACCATACTATCCTCAGTCAAATGGTCAAGCCGAATCATCCAATAAGATAATTGAACAAATTCTTCGCAAAACCGTGAATAAGCATGGTAAGGATTGGAGTAACCAGCTGATCTATGCTCTTTGGGCCTACCGAATGAGTGTATGAATTGCTACGGGAACTACTCCTTATAATCTTGTTTATGGTGCTGACGCTATTATGCCCTTAGAATTAGAGATTCCATCACTTAGGGTTTCTCTCAAAGGTATAGTAGATGATGACTCTTATAGAGAACAACGACTTCAACAACTTGAGATGCTTGATGAACAACGCATAAACGCTCTTGACCATATTCAAGCGTATCACAAAACTATACAACGAAGCTATAATGATAAGGTCATTCAACGTTCCTTCTCAGTAGGCGACTTAGTCCTTTATGAGAATCAGCACAATGTGAATGCCTTACCTGCAGAAAAGGGAAAATTTAGTCCTAATTGGCTTGGACCATATATCGTTATTGAGGATTATGGATCAGGTGCTTACAAAATAGCGGATGTAGATGGTACGCCTCTTAAAGAACCTATTAATGCTATGCACTTGCATATATATTATGCTTAATTCTTCATTCTTCATCTATCTTCTTTTTCAATTCTTCAACATTGGATAATATGTTAGTATCTCTTAATTAAAGCAAAATAGAATTAAATGTTATGTTGTTTAATCTATATTGCTTCGTTCCTGACAAGCGTGTCTTCTTACTTTATAGTTTGTCTTGAATTCATTTATGTAAATTGTAAAAGATTTACATTCCTATTATGCTAGCATATTATACAGTGTCTTTATGTGTTAAGTAGAATCGTATCATGTTGTGTTTAAATTCAGAATTAAATCACATTAGTTATATGATTCTTAGACTTAATGCATATGTCTTCCTTATCATCAATGTAGTACTTGATTAAATATTTAATTAAGTCACACATGTATCAATTTAATCATGGAGCATTGAGAAATCAATCACATGGAAATTAAATTCTGAACATACATGTACATTTACCAGATGAATTAGATTTAATCAAAACAAAATATACATTGTTTTAAGCATTAAAGAAAACACATTTGAGACAAAGAGAAGCATGTATATATATATATATATATATATATATATATATATATATGTGGATATATATGTGGATCGTATACAAAAACAGGTCATTGTATATCCAAAATGTGACCTCTCTTTTACATCATAAAATCATCTCCTATCCCTAGGGCTAGTGGCTGGAGAGTGTCGACTGGACGCTCCCTCCTGATCTGGCCGTGAAGGTGGACCCATGGGTGTGTAGTGCGATACAGATCGTGAGTGACTCCGAGAGGAACTCCTGCGATCCCTATTGATAAGGATCACGCGATAGGTGGTAGCCTCGGCCTGAGCTGCTGCTAGATCTCGCCGCGCCTGCTGGAGGTCCTCTGATAGGACTCTCTCTCTGCCACGCCCGCTGGACGTCCTCTGATAGGACTCTCTCTCTCTCTCTCCCTCCATATATCTACCTGTACTCAGAATGGGGAAAACAAGTCCTCATGCCGACCCGCATTCCCCTGAGGCCTATAGGCAATCTGTGAGGAACTGGGGATCTGTGCTATCATGGAAATGTCTGTCATTGCCTGCTGAATCAGGGAACGCCACTCCTGCACATTAGCTGTGGCAGTAGAATAGATTTTTTGTTAGTACCATTCTATATCGTCAAAACATTAATCAATCAATATAAAACTACTATACCTGGATCTCCCTCACGCCAGTAGGGATCATGATATGGTACCATCTGTGCCTAGGCACCGCTAGGCTCCCCTCGCTCGAATAATCTATGCACGATGGGTGTAGGCTGGACGGTACTAGGAACAGGTCTCCGTATCGCCTCATGTTCCCCCTGTTGGGGAATAAGAGGTGGATCCAGAGCTATGGTATCATCTTCTGAATGGTGGGGAGCTGCATCCGATTTCTCCTCATCATCTCTATCCTCCTCCTCGTCATTCTCATCCTCATCCGCATCATCGCCTGCATCTCCCTCATCCTCCTCTCTATCTGTATCCTCCTCCTCCTCCTCCTCGACACTGGACTGATCGCCTGTAGGTGAATCAGGATCTCCCGCCTCCTCATGATCCTCTCCCTCCTCTGGCTCCTCTGACCTGGATCCCTGGTCCTCGTCTTGGTCTCCATGTCTCCATGGGCCTGGATAGCCTGTCGGATGATCTGGTGAAAAGATAGGACCTGGATATGATCTCATAAACCATGAGATGTACTTGCGCTATGCTCCAAGCTCTGCAGAGTAGTCAGTGACTACATCCTGATCAGATCCCTCTAAGTCTATAGTCTCAATGTCATCTACCGTCGGTCTCGCTACTGCTCTAGGTCTGGGAAGGACCCGTGAGTGTCGAGTATAGATGGGCACATCGGCTGGAACACACTACTCTAGCTCGAACCGCCTCCATACTTGGTCGAAGTAGAAAGGGACTATGATGTGTGCATATCGTCCTCGCAGTAGGCGGTTCCTTTGTAGGCATGCTAACTGTCTCTCCATACCATCCCATCTGTGCATTTGTAGGTAAGGTCTCCACACTATCACCTCGGATGTCAGTCTGTCAAAAATCACTCTCCAATATAACAAATCTCCAAATCTCCACTTGCTGGTAAGTGGATAAGCGAACACCCTAGGTCGCTCGCTCGCTGTACTCAGTGGAAAGCCGACGGGCCTGGTGCATGTGAAGTGCTCTAAAATCCACACCTGCAGAAGTGTGCATGTCATCAAACTGAACCCCTGTCCGAATACATACTCCTCAAGGTCATGATAGAGATGCGCAAGCATACTCCGACCCCAAGCATACACTCTCCTGTGTCTCTCCATCGCTCTGATACACCATGTGAGACCCCCATGCATGTGCGTGCCTCACCTATTAGGGCAGATGACTAGTGCTATGATGGCTATCATAAGGCATCTCAGAAGGGGTACCTCCCCTGTAGGATGTAAGAGCCAGCTGACCATGATGCGACCTCTCGTCTCGCTCGGCATGACTCTCCCTATGCAATACACCTGCTCTCTCTGATGATCCTCCATTGATCGATCGGTCGCGTATGTAACTGTCGCTCCTCTGATAGGAAGACGAAGTATACGGTATACATCCTCGAGTGTGATCGTCAGCTCTCCTACTGGAAGGTGAAAAGTGCATGTGTCAGGATCCCATCGCTCCATCAATGCCATCAGCATCGCAGGATGGAACCGAATGGCTGGCATGAGAATCACAGACCACAATCCCACAATCGATAGTGTGTCTCTCTCTGACTGAGTCAGCCGCGGAATCTGATCTCGCAAAGTGCGAAGAATATGTCCCGCTGTATGCTCTCTCATGTACGGGAGACCCTGCAACATCAAAACATGACTGTAATCAGTACTCGATCATCAAAAATGCTAATGCAAACTGTCGTACATTGTATGCTAGCCTTGTAACCCCTCGCTAGGCCCTGATTGGGGACCATGGTGCCCTATCAGGGACCATGGCGCCCTGAGGGGACCATGGCGCCCTGAAGGGACCATGGCACCCCTGTCAGGGACCATGGCGCCCTGGGGGGACCAGGGCACCCCACAGGGACCATGGCGCCCTGGGTGGGCCCCGATCAGCCTTCAAGGCCCGCATACGATCACAAAAAAGTCAAAATGCGAAAGAATCAAAAGTCAAACATTCAGTCAACTCACCTCGTCCAGTGGCTCGTCGTCGATCACGGCCTGGCGCAGGATCTCGATCCTCGTGGGACGCTTTGGTCGTCGTGAAGGCATGATGATGGCTATGTGGGCTCCGCTGCATTGAATAGTATTCTGAAATCAACCAAGTGACGAATACAAGTGTCACTTTTGAGGTATATACTCTCGTTTGTTTTCACTTTTGAAACCCTAATTCTCCTCTGTCATTCATTTGATCATAACTTGAGTTTGGGAGATGCGATTTTCGAACCGTTTGTTGCGTTGGAATCGTATTTTCCTTCCCCTACTCTCGGGATGTTCCAAAAAGTGCTCTGATGAAGCCTATTTAGTGAACACCCCTCATCAATACTCTCTTACACAATTTGTCGCAAGTAAACATGCTACCCTGTTTCACCTCCCTAATAAGCAAGTCGAAACAGGGGGGGGCATATAGCTACTCACAGATTTCATCACTTTCCCTAGTAAGCATTAGGTGATTTTGTGATCTAACGTGTGTTTTGTAGGGTGTCGTTCCTAACTGTGTACTGCAGATACCGCTGGGGGCTTCGTCCGACAATTTATGGATATATCCTTTTTCAAATAATGTTTACTTTTCTGTACTTTAGCTTGCATATGCACGTAGTACTCATATGACCGCTAAAGTGGGGGCTAAATGTAGCATCGTAAATTGTACGCACTTGCTAGGGTGGTACAATTTCACACCTAGTTTAGCACCCGCCTTAGTGCATTTTACATTCTGCATTGCATTTCTCCTTAAGCACTTAATTAATCAAATTAATTAGGTCTAAGGTCCTATTTCATCATTCCCTACATCATAAAATTGGGCCCTTTTCACTAAAGCGCGCCCTTCGCATTTTATTTCTCCAATACACCACTTAATCAAAAACCCTAATTAAGTCCTATTTCGAACTTGGGGGCTTGGTTTCGGGGTCAAAACATCTCGAAATCACCTGTAACTTTGGGATTCTCTCTAAAATCATCATATCCGACGGCCCTGAAAATTTGGTGAAAAGTTGTCGGGACCGTGGCGCCCGGAGTGCAACATGGTCCCGGACATTTTTCCCAAAATTTTAGGAGTGCGATCCAATCATAAAATAAAGCTTAACCCCAAGAAATTGGCGGGATATTCAATCTCTAGGTCGGCCAAAATACGAATTTACGACCTAGGGTTTCATACATAAAAGCTCTCTTTCCTCATTTGAAGGGATCCGATTTTTGTTTCCAGGAACTTCATATGCAGCGAAAGGGCAGATCTTTGAAGACTTCAACATCTTACAACATCTTTCTATCAAGCATCTATCAAATTCATTCATCCACTTAGGGCTTGGAAGACATTGAAGAACAATAGGAGATTACCGATTGAAGATTGGCTTGTACTCCTCCCTTGAGGGTTGGGTATGATTTCATGTTGTTTTCATGTCTTTACATAAGCTTCAATACATCATTTATTCATGCTTTAGATCACTTTGCATTTTGATTTAGAGCATTTACGTTATCATTTACAAGCAATTAGGGTTTACTTTGTAGGTTGCTCTAGTTTGCTTTCTTGCATTTTAGGACCTTGCACACACACTAGGTCTGCACACACAATACATTTTACAAAACAACTTGGCTATTCGTGGAGGTGGAAATCACCAAAGCGAGGGTTTGACTAAGGCAAAACCCTATATAGCCGCCCATACACCCTTTTCCAGATATCACTGCAGGTTTCGGGATTCAGACGACGCCGCGGGATACAAATCCGGAGAAAGAAGGTCGAGACAACACTCTATATCAAATTGCAGAGCAGAAGACTGGGACAGGAGCGTTGGGCGCCCTGGTCCTGCCAGGACAGGGGCGCTGGGCGCCCTGGTCCCTGGGATAGAGGCGCTGGGCGCCCTGGTCCTCCGGATAGACAGTTTGCAGACAGCTTTCCGACAGTGTTCCAGAGTGCAGAACAGCAGTTTCCGGTGCAGTTTTCAGGACAGTGGCGCCCGCGCCCCCGTCCCGAACATTTTCAGTCTGATTTTGACTCTGGGTACACATCTGCATTCTTATTTCATCCTTGTATTTACAGCTGTTCATTGTTTAATCTCAATTCTGCAATCTTGTTATTAGTTCATACTTGCATTTTGGGATTAGGGTTTGAACTTGCATTACTTGATCTTACAATTTCAACAAGGGAATAGAAATCCTAATACATATCCCGTGGCTCTCTCTTTCACCAAAAGAAGTAGCCAATTGTGCGATATCTCTAGGCTCTTTCGTATTCCGTAATGTGTGTCAAAAGGCAGGATTAGGGCATGATTAACCTAGTCTCGCTTTTTCCCCTACACAGTTAGTAGTTTGGATTTGTTTCAAATGATCACCCCTTCCTGCAAGCACACAAGTTAGGTAAATTTTAGATCCAAAAGACTTTGTGAAAATAGGGGCCTTCAACAAAATGATTTTGCTTTCAAGACAAGCTGCACCAATTTTGTTAGCTAGATCTGAAGATGTTAGCTCAAAATAAACCAGATCTGAAAATCTGAATGACGAAAAACCGAATCAAAGAAACCCAAATGTAACAACCTCACACAGACGTGGTTATCAGAAACAAAAACGCTATATAACTTCACAGACATGCTTAGATCCGACACAGACGTGATTCCAGAACACAGACGCGGCTCCTGGACACAGACGCGCCTGAAGACTTCACAGACACAACTAGGGAACACAGATGCGTTTCCTGGAATCTACAAAAAAAAAAAATACTATTGAGGGCGCAGACGCGATTCCAGATGTCACAGACGCGACAGAAAACGAAAAACGCAATCCGAAAGCACGCAAATGCGAAAATATCAAAATTTTGTTGGAAATGTCAGATCTGCAACTTCAAAACACAAAATCTGCAACAAAAGATGTTAAATGCAAAAGGGACAAGGGTCCCACCAAGCGTGCCAAAATGTATATGGTGAAAATGGATAACAACAATATTGAAAGATCAAATGAATTCAACCACAAAACCCTAGCCTAACAACAACAAAGATCCGCCATAACATATGAAGATTACCTAAGACAATGCAAATCAAATGAAATCACAAAGATTATACCATCACATGCCCAATAGGGTTTGGATCTCCATTCTTCCTATCTCCATTGATCTTGCTTGATATAATTGCTCTCAGATTTTATGTGCACAAGAGCTCAACAAAGAATGGAAGTGTGGTTGCAAGTAGGCTTGATTGCATATGAAAGAGTGTAGTCAATTGATCAGGATGCATAGATTCATTCGGGTTGATAATGAAGGAAGTATCCTCTTATATAGAAGACATTATATGAAATGGAGGGATAAGATTGAGAGGTGTAAAAGATAAATGGTCGGCTATGATTAGAGGGTAGGTAGAGGAAATAAGAAAATAATGAAAGGGTAGGTAGTGTATGAATTAAGAGATGAATGACATGTGTGATGGGTAGACAAGGTTAATGAATTAATTAAATAAATAAAGATTTATTTAATTAATAGAAGAAGTGGGATCAATTAAATAAATAAGAAATTTATTTAATTTAGGAAAAGGATAATTTAAATTAATAAATGTATTTATTTAAATGAGAAATAAGGTTAGAAGAGGATAAATGAATTAATTAAATAAATAAAGATTTATTTAATTAATAGAAGAATTAGGCTAAAGTAATTAAATAAATAAAATATTTATTTAATTAGACATGACAATTTTAGGTGTCTACAGATACAACTTGCATAAATACAAGTGGGAGATTTAATAAATAAATTAGATTTATTTATTTGCAAGGATTAATTTAATTAAAAAGGGAGAAAGGGGAATTAATTAAATAAAGTGATTTATTTAATCGAAAGCTAGAAAAGGCTTAGGTGAATTTAATTAAATAAACTGAGTAATTTATTTAATCAAATAGATGAATATAAAGAAATTAATTAATAGGAAGAATGAGGTTAAAATGAATATTAAATATTCACTTAAGAAAGTGGTCGGATTTATATGTCTACATTTTGCCCCTCTTTGAAGTGACGTGTGTGCACATGTTGATTCAAAGAAAAAATTTCGGATATGTTATTTGTGTCAAAATATCGATATGATGCCCCAGATTTGATGAACGATATTGATGATGCCCCCTTGGGAGATGAATCAAGATTTTAGTGAAAAATTGTCAAGTTGATGAGCGTTTTTAGATTAATTGCATTTTGAAAATTTTGACTATTTTGAATGCACATTATTGATTCATCTCCCAAAAATGATGTTGATAAAGTTAAAAATGAAAAAGTGAGGAAAATACATGCCCCACTTATTAACCTTGTTGACTTTACCCTATAAAAAGGTAAAAAGTGATTGTAAAAATATCATTTGCACACTTGTCTCTTTGTGATTGTGACATTTGGAGCTCTGGCGATTATGCCGATTCCATACTCCTCACACTGATTTGAGCGCGTCCGGCGACACCAGAGGCCTGCCGCCTATGGCCCACCTGTAAAGGGCCGAAATCTCTCCTCGTTTTTGATTGATTTTGTTTATTTTGATCACGTTTTTCAATTTTTTTGGTCAAAATTTATTGGGTTAGCATGTAGGTTAGGTTGTGTAGCACATAGGATAGACATGTTAGCGCACAGGGTTAACCTAGGTAGGTTAGCATCTGAGTAGCATTTGGTAGTGCGCAAGGAGGATAGGTTAGCACGTAGAGAGTTCTAGTGCATAGGGTTAGCCGAAAGGTGCATGGGGTAGGTCAGGTAGCGTGTCGGGTATTTTAGCGCATGTGGTTAACAGGGTAGCACAGTGGTAGTACTAGTTAGCCCGTGTGGGGATTTAGCACGTAGAGTATGATTTCTAGCGCATTTATGAAAAAGGATAGCGCATGAGTAGCAACTTAGCGCTTAGGAGCCCTGGTTAGCACATAAGGTCCAAATTTGATGAAAAAGGGATTGTGAAGAATGCGTCGTGAGTCAAATAGATTAGATAGATGTCATAGATGTCGATATGTGTTTGATGATTGTTCTATTATGGTTCCTGAGCCAATGTGAGTCATGCTTTGTGATGATGTTCGATTTCTGATATGCTGGTGTAGGATGATCTGAGTCTTGCTGTCAATATGAATTGCTACTAAGCTGATTGATTGTTGATGTAGATCTTGATTTTGAGTTTGATATGGATCTTTGATTTTTCCTTTTGAGTTAATGTTCAATATGAGTCTCGATTCTTGATTTTCGATATGATTCCTGATTTGATGCTTGCGATATGGGTCTGTGATGTTGCTTGCGTTATGAGTCCTGATTTGATGCTTGCGATATGGGTCTTGATTTGATTGCTTGTGATATGGGTCCGTGATGTTTCTTGCGTTATGAGTCCTGATTTGATGCTTACGATATGGGTCCTGATTTGATTGCTTGCATTATGAGTCTTGATTTGATGCTTGCGATATGGGTCTTGATTTGATTGCTTGCATTATGAGTCCTTGATTTGAGGCTTGCGCTATGGATTTTTATTTTTGATATGGGTTAGATTTTTGATTTCTCGATATGGGTTAGATTTTCGATATGGGTCTTGATTTTCGATATGGTTCAGATTTGTGATTTCTTGATATGGGTTTGATTTGTGATTTCTCGATATGGGTTAGATTTGAGGCTTGTGTTATGGATTTTGATTTTTGATATGGGTTAGATTTTTGATTTCTTGATATGGGTCAGATTTTCGATATGGGTCTTGATTTTCGATATGGTTCAAATTTGTGATTTCTCGATACGGGTCTAATTTGTGATTTCTCGATATGGGTTAGATTTTTTATTTCTCGATATGGGTCAGATTTTCAATATGGGTCTTGATTTTCGATATGGTTCAGATTTGTGATTTCTCGATATGGGTCTTAGATGCTGCTTTCGATATGGGTCTTATTTGTGATTTCTTGATATGGGTCTTTGATTGATGTCGTGTTCTTGAGATGCTTCATTGTTTCAAGTTGATTTTGCTTTGAGTGGATATATCAGATATATTTGGGAACTAATGATGGACATTTATTGTTTTGCAGGCAGAGCTTGACGTGCTTCAGTCTCGAGAGCGGTTTGCGAGACCATGGTCATTGATTCTGCGGTTATCACAAGCTGATAAAGATGTGATTGATAGATGTGGGTTGTCCTCTTTACTAGACATGCCTCAGTATATCATTAATCGGGGTTTGTTGACAACTTTGCAAGAGAGGTGGCACAGTCATATGAACACCTTCCACTTGGCTACGGGCGAGATAACAGTCACACCAGAGGACTGTTATCGGATTCTGTAGATTCCTATAGTTGGGGCCTTGTTGTCGTATGAGCAGACTGGGGAGGGTGGGACAGAGGCTCTATGTCGCATCTTCCAGGATGATCAGATTAGTGGGTACGAGATCCCATGGCAGGAGTTTCTGGATTTTGGCTACGCTCTGTTGCCATATGTACTAGCAGGGTTCATTGGTGGATTTCTGTGTCTTGACCATAGGTCGAAGGGACTAGTTGTGGGATGGGGATTGGTGCTGGAGGACATGGTGATGCAGGGGCACAAGTTTGCATGGGGGTCTTCTATGTTGACCCATCTTTACAGAGAACTTCACAGGTGGTATATCTGGGATATAATAGTTTATCAGCTGGGGTGACATTATTACAGGTCTGGGCCTAAGAGCAGATTCCTATGTTGAGACCACTTGAAGACAGGGATAGGCCAGTTGGGTGAGCTTATGCTTATGGTTATATAGGTGTAGTTATCTAGCGTAAGCTGGGCAAACTAAAGCATTGGCGGAGAGCACTGGATGATATTCATACGGTCATTTGGAGACCGTATATGGATTGTGAGGTGTGGGCAGAGGATGGGCTAGAGATGCCCTATGTGTATATGTCAAGGTACTTGATTAGGCAGACACTCTTTATTATTGAGTGATTCTTGCACAACCATGTTCAGCGAAAATATGGTGGACAAAAAAGGATGCCATAGGGAGCTTGTTTATATGCTCGTCGGCGACAGGATGTGCTAGAGTGGGGACCCACTTTAGATAGCTTAGCAACGGTCAAGGAGTATATGACGCTGACATGACAGATCTGGGATTATGGAGCTGGGGTTGTGGATGTTGGGACGACAGAGGAGTTCTCAGTGTACTTCGTGGCACATACAGTGGCACGTATATCTAATCCGACAGAGATGCTACCTGCCATTGATGATGAGGATGAGAAGCCATAGAGGTGAGGGGGAGCCATACAGAGAGATGAGGAGGAAGAAGAGGTAGGAGAGGGAGGTGGAGATGATGGAGGAGGTGGTGGAGGAGGTTTTATTGATAGAGGGAGAGGGGGTGGTGGATTAGATAGAGGACGAGGGGGAGATAGAGGAGGTGGTGGATTAGATAGAGGATGAGGGTTGGTTCTTGGTGCTGGTGGGGTTGGTAGGGTAGGTGTAGTGCTAGCGGTGGTGGGTGGTATAGAGGATGTTAGGCGACCCGCCCAGAGGAGGAGATCTGATGTTCTACCTCCACCTGTGCCTCAGAAAGGGATAGGTATGGGTGGGACCATGACACAGGTACCTATTCAGATTAGGGTACCCACCCATTGACATGATTCATAGATCAGAGCACTACAGGCCACAGTGCAAGAGTTGCAGGCACAAGTGTTAGCACAATAGCGCCAAATTACGTAGATTATGGCAGAGCGGGATACAGAGAGAGAGAGCACCAGGGCAGGGCAAAGGATCTTGCTGATACATTGGAGATAGCGACGGTTGGTTCCCCGATGTGGGACATGCTGAGGGAGATACGGTACACGGCCAAGGAGGCCGAGTATTATAGGCATTTATACAAGGAGGTGGTCCCTATAGATCACAGAGCTCCTAGCTATGCATCCAGTTGATTCGGTTGCAGTCAAATGAGGATAGATAGCAGAGGTATTACAGGGCCTACTCGACATGATCCACTTGGTGGAGATCCAAGGGCTGGGACATCCACCGCGAGACCATCAGCCTCAGGAGATAGTCATACCTGAGAAACTTATCTTTGTGGTATTTTGATCATTTTGTTGTATTTTGACAGACATGATATCCCTTATACATTTCGACCATTTTTGAGATATATATATGGCATTGATTTTCTCTGATCCATATGTGATGTATTATTGATGATGATTGATGAGATACATTGATATGGTGATTCTATGATGATGATGTGATGCTTAGATAATAATCCTCTTGATTTTGATGATGATGTATGATTCATGATGAGATGAGAATGTGGTGATGTATTGCATTGATTACTTTGATTTATGAGATGTATGATAATGATAATGATGTGAGATGTATCTTGAAAATGAGATGTATGATAATGATTAATGCAAGATTAAAATGATATGCAACCTAACGCAAGCTTAAGAATGATATGCAACTAAATGCAAAATTAAAATGATGTGCAACAAAATGATCACTTTAATTCTGTTGTTGTCAATCCTATTTAGTCACTTGTTTGTGCTTTGTTTTGTTTGTCATCATTGAGCTTTTGATATGTTGAAAGTTTATACAAACATCATGGTATAATTGAACCATAACGACTTGAGTATGACTTACATGGATGTTTTGATATTGCAAGACGACACAAGCATCGAGGTATAATTGAACCAAGATGACCTGAGTGTTGCTTGCGTAAGATAGACAAGAGTTAACCATTTGCATGTGCAAAGTGGAAAATATCTTCAATGATATGTTTCCAATCATGTATCAAGACAAATTTGCACTGTACGAATGATCGCCTCACAAACAAAAAACCAAAAAAATATCAGATTTCTTCGTTGCTTTCTCTAGCTCGATGCATCCTCAAGTAGCTCAAGAGATCTAATGATTCAAAATTGAGATACAAAAATAGTCAAAACTTCATTCCATATGTAAATCAAATCATAATTCAGAAAATCATCCATCATATGTGTGTTAAAGTGGCAGTTGGATAATGGTCTTGTTTTCTAGCCCGATGAGCAGTTGTTTGACATTGTTTCCTTAGCGTGTTGTGGTCCTTGTTGTTTGTTGTTGGAAATGCTTAAAGTGAGAGGAATGTTGCCCCTAGTAATAGATATCTATCGATGTGGATATATACGTTGATTACCAAGCCATGGTGGGATAGGATATGGATAAGCATTTTGGATAATCAAGGACAGTGACTACGATAAGAATGTCCGAGATAATGTTGCGTGAATAAGTGTTGGGCGATGGCCATTAGCTGAGACTTGGATGGATGTAAAAGATATGAGTACTGATAGATAGAGGAGCCGTTCTCTTACAAATAGTGTCTGTTGCCAAGTTTTTAATACTTGTTTTTATTGCACTTTTTTAATTTTTTTGCATTTTTCTATTTAAATTTTTTTTTTGTATTTTTTTAATTTTTTGATTTTTTTAAAATTTTTTTTGTATTTTTTGCCTTTTCCGTGCATTGGATGACTCAAGTGTAGAATTTATTCAGATGGACATTGTTGGATGGTTCGTTGAGCACGTCCCCTTTTGAAGTTGTTAACTGATATGCGCCTGATTCGTAGGCTGATATGATGACAAAAGGACCCAACCTGTTAGGTTCAAACTTCCCCTTCTTTTCTTGATCGTGTTGATTTCTCAAATTTTCTTTTAGTACAAGATCACCGACTTTGAAATTCCTAGGGATGACTCTATGATTGTAGCTCTTGCACATTCGCTGCTAATATGCCTTGAGATGGTCATAGGCATGTTGGTGTTTTTCATCAAGAAGCTCTAGTTCACGCAACTTGTTTACTCGATATTCTTCATTTGGTATGAGGCCTTTCAAAGATACTTTGAGAGATGGAATTTATACCTCAAGAGGTAGAATTGACTTTGATCCTTACACCAATGAATATTTCGTAGCCCTTGTAGGTGTTTGAATACTAGTCCTGTATGCCCAAAGTGTCAGATTAAGTTGTACATGCCAATCCTTGCCTGCATCATTTACCATTTTCTTGAGGATTTTCATACTTGTTTTATTTGATGTTTCTGCTTGGCCATTCCCCTATGGGTAGTAAGGTGTGGAGAAGCGGTGTTGGATTTTGAATCTTTCACATAGCTCCCATACGTCTTAGTTTTTGAAAGGACACCCATTATTTGTGATGATGGAATTGGGAATGCCATATCTGCAAATGAGATAATTGAGAATAAATGAGGTGATCCATTTTCCAGTTACAGTGGTCATCGGGACTGCTTCAATCCACTTTGTGAAATACTCTGTTGTAGTGATAATGAACTTGTGTCCATTTTAAGAAGGATAAATTTTCCCTACTAAATCAAGTCCCCATTGATAGAAAGGCCAAGATGTGGTGAACGACTGCAGCTCCTGTGCTAGTGCATGGATAAGATTGCCATGAATTTGGCACTTATGACATTTCTTTGCAAATTGATAAGACTCTTTCTCCATTGTCGGCCAATAATATCTCATTCTCAGAAGTTTCTTGGAGAGAGTAAGACCACTTGAATGTGTACCAAAGATACCCTTGTGAAGCTCGTGTAAGGCAGAGTCAGATTCATTACGATCGAGGCATCAAAGAAGAGTATCATCTAGACCTCGACGCTAAAGGGTGTCAACAGTTAAGGTATAATGGGCGGCTTGCGGGATGAAGCTGTATTTTTAGTTATGAGACAGGTCGAGTGGAAGAGTATTATTCTTAAGATAATCATAGATTGTCCCGTATAGAGGTGAGTCCGAACCGGTTAAGGCATAGATGACTTGGGATGCAAAATTGTCATAGTCTGGGGAAAACAATTGCTCTACCAAGAACTCGTAACAACTCCGTTTCTCTGGAATTTGTAGAAGTAAAGCGATAGTGGCCATTGCGTCAACAACTCTATTGTCCAATCTTGGTATTTGCTCAAAGGTGATATGTACAAAGTACTCTTTGAAATCATCCACCATTCTCTTATAGGGCATTAGCTTATCATCCTTTGTCTGATATTCATCGTTGATTTGATTGATTGAGAATCCCCATAGACTCTTAATTATGTGATTCTCCATTCTACAACCATTTTAATTCATGTTACCAGGGCTTTATATTTAGCGACGTTGTTGGTGCTTGGAAACATCAGTTTATAAGATCGTGGAATTGTGTGCCCTTCTGGAGTGACGAACAAGATGTGAGCACCTGATCCATGTTGTGTATAGGATCCATCAAAGTACAAGGTCCATTGTTTGGGTGTGACAGCAAGTACATCCATGTCCATAAATTCCACCTGCATTGGTTGTTAATCTGGTACCGGTGCTTCAGCCAGCTGATCTGCAATTACCTGTCCTTTGATAGCCTGACGTTCTATGTACTGGATATAAAACTCACTGAGAATCATGACCCACTTAGCCAATCGACCTGTAAGAGCTGCTTTGTTGAGTAAATACTTGAGAGGATCAATTTTTGCTACTAGCTTCACTGTATGGGCTAGCATGTAGTGACAAAACTTTTGAGAGGCAAATACTACTGCCAAGCAAGCCTTCTCAATGAATGTATAATTTAGCTCATATTTGTTTAATGTTATGCTGATGTAATATATAGCTCACTCCTTACCTTTTGGATCCTCTTGTGCTAGCAATGCCCCCAATGATACTTCAGTTGTTGATATGTAGAGAATGAGTTGCTTTTGCTTGCTATTGGTGGTACCAAAATTCGCAGATTCATTAGATATTGCTTGAGATGGTCAAATGATTTCGCACACTTGTCTTCCCATCTGAAAGGTATGTTCTTGTGGAGTAGATGATTGAAAGGGAGACATTCATCTACTAGTTGAGCTATGAATCACCTGATGGACTGCAACCGTCCTTGCAAAGATCTGAGTTGGCTAATGTTCTTGGGAGGTGGCATCTCCATGATGGCCTGTACCTTCACTGGATCTACTTCAATGCCCTTTTCCGAAACAATGTAGCCTAATAGTTTTCTTGATGTGACCTTGAAGACACAATTCTTAGGGTTTAGTCTGACCTTGAATTGCTCTAATCTTTGAAAGATTTTATCTAATATGCCCAGATGTTCTGCCCGGGTGAATGATTTAGCTAGTAAATCATCCACATAGTCCTCCATGAAGGTATGCATCATATCGTGGAAGATTGTCGCCATGGCTCTTTGATAAGTTACCCCAGCATTCTTCAAGCCGAAAGGCATGATGTTCCAACAATACGTTCCCCATAGACAGGTGAATGCGGTTTTATCTTGATCTTCTGAGGAAATTTTGATTTGATTATAGCTAGAGAAACCGTCCATTAATGATAACATTGCGTGGCCTATTGTTAGATCCACAATTATGTCAATGCTTGGTAAAGGAAAGTCATCCTTTGGCCATGCTTTGTTAACATCTCTAAAATCTGTGCATATTCTGATGCTTCTGTCAGGTTTTGAAACTCGTACAATGTTTGAAATCCATTCAGCATAGTCTATAGGTTGGATGAATCCAATGTCTAATAACTTCTTTAGTTCATCTTTGACCAATAATGCCACATGAGAATTCATCTTTCTTAATTTCTGTTTAACTGGCTTAGCTCCCGGAGTGATGGATAAATGATGTATGTTCAGGTTCGGATCTATTCCAAGCATATCAGCATACGACCAAGCAAAATTGATTTTCTTTTCCTTGAAGAATTTGATAAAATTTGGTTTCTCTTCTTATGTTAGTGATTCTGCTAGGTGTATGGCTTTGACTGTTGTTTCTGTACCAATGTTTATTGATTGAGTTGGCTCAATCAATATGGGTGACCTCTCTTGATAATGTTTAGGAAGAGTGTCGAGTCTCCCATCTTTAGGTGCATCAAAAAGGTTTTCACCTACAAATGCATCCTTTATTTTGACTTTTTTGTGATCTAATACAACCATTGATTGGTTTTCAGCATTAGATCCTTCATTTCTTTCATTTTTGCGACTGAGAGACTTGGCACTCCCTTGATTACAAATATCATTATTTTGTTCGCTGGTAGAGCATGTTTCCGGGTTGACTGAACATAGATACTGGACAATGGATTCATCATCTGGAAAAATTGGTATATCATGATGTTCAAGTTCTTCCCAGTCTATGAGATTAGGATATACAAGTGGTAAGGAGTTATTTGGTGGATTGAGATCGGCTGCGGTAAGTGTCATGATATAGGCATCGTTATAGTTGTTTGGAATGTTGGTTAGGTTAATGATATTATCAAGGTCTTTGATGGTATCATCTTTGATGTAGCCTTGTTCTTATTATTGTTGCCCATTCTCATTAGCCTCGTATATATGTCATGGTCCGAATTCAAGTGGTCGAGATTACGTGCCTTGTCCCTCCTAAGAAAGGGGTGTGTATGAATGGATGGTATCTACCTCGATATCTTCACTAACATCTGAACAACTACCCCATTCATATTCATTAGAATCAGTTTCAAAATTACTGTCCCAGAGTATCTCGCTTCTTCTAACAAGTATGTTGTATGGTGAGAAAAGATCTCTAACAATTGATACCAGTCTTGTAGTTTTTTCTGATTCGGAATCGAAGCGTGCTTGTACCCTTTGCATTTGTTCATACACTATTTCCATTCGGTGAAGAGTAATTTCTTTGGGTGGTGGCTCTACTTTGGTTTGATCAGGTTCTTGAACATAATGCACTTTTTTATAAGAGGCTTCTTCCCTTTGAATGACTAGTTCCTCTTGTCGTTTCTCATTTTCTTGCTCTTTCCTTGTCATTTTTGTTGCTTGGTGTAGTGCCTCTTGCCATGAGTTTTCATTATATTTCTTCTTGGCTCTCCATTGAGGTTTCTGATATTTATTTTGCTTTTGCCTAGGTGGTGCATGTTATCCATATCCCAGTCCTGTTTTGTCTTGTGCAAATTATGAAGGAAGTTGCAGAGGTTCTGTAATTCCTTCTTGATGCTTTCCTATAGGTCCTTTGTCGTTGTATCCCATCTGTTGCATGATTTAGAATCCTTTTCCATATTGTTGTGTTAGTATGGCCACCTCTATGGTAGCAACTTTGACTTCTTCTTCATCCTTGTTGTTGATGGGTGTTTTGACACACTCACCAACAGTCAGGTAGTTTATGCAAACACTCACTACCTCTCTTGAAAGGAAGTAAGTTTTGAGAAACTAACTACTCCAAGGTATCTATAGTCGGGTATTGACGGTGATGGGTAGATCAGTGGTTGAAGCGATTGTACCTGTCAAGGGGCCTACTAGTTGAAACAACTTTGAATTACCTACTTTTTTTTTGTATTTTCAGATTTAGATTCT